>NC_085036.1:6136925-6185911 GCF_963692335.1 Osmerus eperlanus
GGGGGTTGTAGCGCCGCTTCTGTCGACTTCTGTCGGCCCCACACACACAGGCAGGCACAAAATGCAAACTCTCTCTCTCACACACACACACACACTTTAGCCCCTGTGACTCTACTGACACCCCCCGGGTTCTTCCTGTCCATCTGTGGTGACAGAATGACCACTCTGCGCCCACCATCACACACACACACAACACACACACACACACAGCCCCCACAACAACATCAACAGTGTGTGCTGTCAGCGGGGATTCTTGTTCGTCTGGCCAATCGACAGTGCACCAGTTTGCCAAACACAAATCACGCAACCATGAACTTTAGGCTATGTTCGCCAAGGATGCGTGTGTATGGACCGGGTTGTGTGTGCGAGTGTGTGTGTTCGAGACTGGGAAGGGAAAGAAGGGAGTGCGGGGAAAGGGGGGGGAGGGGGGATAAGGGAGACAGAGAGAGACACAACGCGACAGGTCAATTTTCACTGATGTCGTATTTTTCTGTGCCGCGTGGAAGCCCTTTCAGAGGAAGTGCTTCCGCCTCTCACCCCCCGCGTGCAGCCTCTCTCCCACGGAGCGGAGAGAGCGGTGCTTAACCTGCACACGACAGCCCTCTCCATCGTCTCAATCACCCCAAATGTCACCAGATAGATGATTCCATCGGCCCTCGGGGCCAAACGCTTGTTTTCTCACAATTAGCCTCCGCCAACTGCCACTAACGAGATGTAATTGGTTAATTGGAGCCGTTAATTGGTCTGATTCAGTGAGATTCCATTATGTCTCTCCACCGGTGATAAAAGCCCTGCGGGGGTATTCCTAGTTGGCAGGGCGAGGGTGTGGTGTGTGTGTCTATTGCGTGTATGTGTGTTGGAGGGTAGAACCGTGGTTGGGATGATTCTTAATGGCTTCCGCACTGTGTGACTAATCACCTCTCACTCTCGATCACACGGGGGGGGGGGGGGGGGAGGGGGAGTGGGGGAGTGGGAAGGGGGGGGGTTATGGGTGGGGGGCCGGGGGGGTTGGGGGCGTAGTCACCGGGTTACTGAACGATGGCTTTTGGGCCTGCCTGTTGAATTCTAGAGGGGTGCTGGGTGACAGAAGAAAGAGAGAGCTAATCAAAGAGAGGGAGAAAAAGAGAGAGATAGAGACGGAGTTGGGAACGACCGAGAGAAAGGGAGCCTATGAGAGAAGGAGCACAGTACGTACAATCCAATCAAATCAAGGGAAGACAATGTCCATTACTTTGTTAACAATGTCCCCTCCAAAAAAAAAACTTTGCGTGTACCACGGCTTTACCTGGGCTTGTTGACTTGCAAAACAAACGTCAATTAAAAGTGTTGATTCTCAATCTAAAACGGTAAATTCTTCTGCAGAATTGCTCATTATTCTAACGAGGCACAGATGTTCCCTCTTTGTGTACTGGTGTGTTTGTGTGAGTGTGCGTGTGTGTGTGTGTGTGTGTGTGTGTGTGTGTGTGTGTGTGTGTGTGAATGTCTTCATGCGTGTGTGGATCTGTGTGTGTGTGTGTGTCTGTGTGTGTTTGTCTGTGTAAAGGAAAGAGAGAGATTCCCTATCAGCCTCTGAATGGTGATTGCCTCCTCCAAGGTCAGAGCCGCAGGCTAGAGGCAGCAGAAGTACTGATACTGAGGAGAGGAGAGAAAGTGAAAGGAGAGGAGAGAAAAGGAGAGGAGAAAGGAGAGGAGTGGGGAGGGGAGGATGTAACACAACACCAAATGCTAGCAGAGCCACAACCAGAGCACCAAACCCAACCAGCCACCCACAGTGGGCCTACAGAGATGCACCACTGGGAGAAGAGTTGACCAAAACCGAACCAAACTGTCCACCACAGGCTCAGATAAGACTGACCAAGCTGAAGTCTAAAACTGTAGGAAGCAGGATCAATACTTTAGGATGGCATCCATCTTTAATCGAGGTAACAAAATGACCCACACAGGGAGGTCTCACATCAAAATCTGAGTGTGTGTGTGTGTATGCTTGTGTGAAGAAGCCTCTTCTTTCAAATGATGTTCACTGGGAATTACTGTAACTACTGTGAAAGAAATGTTGGGCTTATGTATGTACAATGAATGTGTTTCGAAAGTGGTTTAAAATGAGTTTACAGTTGGCGGAAGAGGAGTTAGGTCAAGCTTGATACAATGGAGATTGCTTCGACCATTTGGGAACGATACCTCCTGGAGTTTTAGGACCGCCTGACTTGGAGACGTGAAGCCTGGGTGACTTGAGAGTTGTCACCTGGGGTGAAGAAGCTTTGAGACAGTTGGTCTGGAGACGATGTCGATTCAACTCGGATTGTGCTGAATGCCCGTATTGTTTTAGGGAGTGAGCCAATGACAGAAGAGACATGGGATAGCTGCATGTCTGTATTATGAACCAATGACTTTTGAGAACTGTGTGCTATGAAATGGTCTGTTGAAGAATGTTCTGAGGGGTTCAGGGCCATCAGCTGGGTAGTGCTGGTGTCTGCTGGACTCTCCGGTTCCATTCTAGAATGCTAGATGGAGCTGTATGGAATTGTCTATGTGTTTTATGTTTGTGTGTCGATTACGTTATGTTGGTAACGTTGTTATGTATACAGCATACCTCAAATAAACATTAACTGGGTACTTCACCCGACTTCACGATTGATTCTCTTAAAAACGTCCGCGACACTACACAGGGTGTGCTGGATATACACGATACACTTCCTTTTTGCGTGTGAAACAGAAACTTCCTGCTGAACAATGTGTTGTGTGTGTGTGTGTCTGTACTCGAGGTATCTGAGGGGAACAGCTGTGTTTGTATGTGTGTTTCAAACCTCAAACTTGAAAATATCTGGTGGCAACGTCACCTTGTTGGAGTGAGACTTTTCCATTTGCACTAACTCATTATCAGGCAGGAAGCTTTCTGGATGCAGGATGCACTCCATGGGTGTGTGTATACTGTACGTGTGTGTCTTCATGTGTGTGTGTGTCTCTCCCCTAGATAAAAGGGGTCAGTGCCTTCACACCATACACCATTCAGAGGTCTCTCCACTCACAACCAGACCCCTGCCTATGGCCCTCAACCAACCCTGCCTCCCTCCCTCCCTCCCTCCCTGCCTGCCTCCCTCCCTGCCTCCCCTCACCCCCTGTTCCAGTCCTGAGCCCTCCAGCTCTCCCTGTCTCCCCCTCCAGAACCAAAGGGCCTCTCAGAGACTGAGAGACAGAACCCCCCCCCCCCCCCCCGCCACACACACACACACCCCAGCCCTCCCTCCTCTCCCCCGCCTCCCCCAGCCCTTCCTCATCTACCCTGTCGCCCCCAGCCCTCCTCTTCTCTACAGCCCCGCTGGGGACACAGTGGTCCCTCAGTGGAGTGGCGTTCCACCGCACAGCAGCTCCGACAGGGCTGAGAGGAGCGGGCGCCGCCGCCAAAACCCTCCGCTGAGGCCGTGGGCCGCCGACAAAGAGACATCAGGTGTGCGTGGGTGTAGGAAGGAGGGGGGTGGGGGAGGGGACCTGCCCCGGGCAAGGGTCCAATCATCGTGGCAGGGAGAGCATTTTGCGACACCTCCCTGCCTCTTCGACGAACTGAGGCCCGTGAAATGACAGTGTCCTGGGGGAGGGAGGGGGGGGCCCCGATGTGGTGTGTCCGATGAGGTACGGAGTGAGGCAGAGAACGATAAGGAGGAGACGGCGGGTGGGGGGAGAGAGAGAGTGGTCAGACAGAGGAGGGAGGGGAATGAGGGGCATGAGGAAAGGAGGCGATAAGGAGAGGAGGAGGAGGAAGAGGAGAGGAGGAGAGGAGGAGGAAAGGAGGAGGAGGAAGAGGAGAGGAGGAGAGGAGGAGGAGAGGAGGAGGAGGAAGAGGAGAGGAGGAGAGGAGGAGGAAGAGGAGAGGAGGAGAGGAGGAGGAGAGGAGGAAGAGGAGAGGAGGAGAGGAGGAGGAGGAAGAGGAGAGGAGGAGGGGAGGAGGAGGAGGAGGAAGAGGAGAGGAGAGGAGGAAGAGGAGAGGAGGAAGAGGAAGAGGAGAGGAGGAGAGGAGGAGGAGGAAGAGGAGAGGAGGAGGGGAGGAGGAGGAAGAGGAGAGGAGGAGGGGAGGAGGAGGAAGAGGAGAGGAGGAAGAGGAGAGGAGGAGGGGAGGAAGAGGAAGAGGAGAGGAGGAGAGGAGGAGGAGGAAGAGGAGAGGAGGAGGGGAGGAGGAGGAAGAGGAGAGGAGGAGGGGAGGAGGAGGAAGAGGAGAGGAGGAAGAGGAGAGGAGGAGGGGAGGAAGAGGAAGAGGAAGAGGAAGAGGAAGAGGAGAGGAGAGGAGAGGAGGAGGAGGAAGAGGAGAGGAGGAGGGGAGGAGGCAGAGGAGGAAGAGGAAGAGGAGGAGGAGGATAGGAGGAGGAAGAGGAGGAGGAAGAGGACGAGAAGAGGAGGAGGAAGAGGACGAGAAGGAGGAGGAGGAGGAGAAGGAGGAAGAGGAGGAAGAGGAGAAGGAGAAGAGGAGGAGGAAGAGAAGAGGCAAGCAGGAAATCAGGGATGTGATTGTGTCTATTATTAGAGTTCAGTCAGCTGTTTTCACCTGAGAGCAGCAAAATCCACACAGCTCAACACACAGACACACACACACACATATCCTGACACACACACACACCAACACCATCCGTCTAGAAAATCCCTGAACTCCCCTCTTCTTCCATTGACAGACACTGAATGCTCACCAAGCCCGACATTAGAGACTGCCGAAGATTCTGAAAGCAGACGAAATGTAATATCCTGCTACGGCTAAAACTGGGTCAAGTACAGTTGAACGGCTTGAAAGTGTTTTTTTTAAGGGGGGGTTTAATTTTCTGCCAAAGTTTTGCACATTTGCGATTTATATTGGTTTAACTGCTGTCTCTCTCCAATTTTCAATGTCAAAAGCTTCTTTGGTATGTGAAGAGATATTTCAAATATTGCCAAAGCAAATACGAACATACACACAGCCTAGCATACATGTACATTTAGATGTCAACTACACACCCATTACAGTTTTTCACAATTGCTAAAACCCATTTCTTGAAACAGTCACCCACTTTCTCAAAACTGTAAACACAAAACCTAATCTTCAAGCACTATTTACAACCTCTGAATCCTCTTGCAAAATGAAACTTTCGCCTCAAAACAGATTTACCTGTGCTCAAAATCAAACACTGCTCTCAAATCATAAACAAAGTGATCAAAATGATATACACTATAAAGCAGTCAGTAAACAATACACCAAAACATAGAAAACACATTGTTCAAAACATATAGTTCTCAGGGAGAAGCATTTTTAAGTAATCTCAAAACAAATTTCATATTTATCCGTCATTGTCTTTTGATGAACAAAAACATGTTTTATCATAGTAGCTCAAAATTGATCAGAAATTACTACTCTGCTTTGCTCTTTGCAATTTGTTTTGTTCTTTCTCCTCCTTGTACCCCTATACAGTACTGTACCCTGCATCTCACTACTCACAACTCACTCTTGTTCTTTGTTGATATGAACCTGCAACCAGTCAAAATCTATTGAGCAGTCAGTACTGTTACTGTAACAAATGGAAAGCACAATGTTCATGGCCATACAATTTGTTCATTGTACAGTATACAGCCTACAATGCACTGTACTACAGTATACAATACTACTGTAAAAGGGACACAAATCAAAGAAGTAAACACATGATCAATGTGTTTCTTCTTGTCTTTGGGCTGGGTTAGGCCAGAGCACTTTGACGACATCACAAGCAATATTTTCCCACCTTCAACAACCTGTTTGCTCTCTGAACTGGCTTATATTGGTTGTGTCACATCATTTGAAACAAGTGAAAACAATTTTGAGTGTTTAGTCAATTAAATGTTTTCTCTATTTGTATTTGATTGTTGCCATTTGTGTTTACCAGTATGGATGACATGTGCATTAGAGTGCAGAATGTGTTTTAAAAATGAGAATGTGTTTAGAGTTTTGCTGAAAATTCTAAGTGAGATCTGCAAATTGTGTTTTACCATGTGAAATGGTTTAAGCTATTGACAACAGACAGGCACAATTAGCTACATGAGTTCAGGCAACTGAGAAATTTGTTCAGCCAATGGGTTTTAGTGTTTTAGCAATTGAGAAAAACTGTAACAGTGATGAGCCCAAACATTTTGACTAATCACAGGTGAACGAATATTGTTGATAATCTTCAAACAAGGGCATGTGTCAATATGTCGATGGTCAGAGAACATTCAGTTCTCTTTTCCACTGGGTTGGGTGGGTGTCTGTCTGTTTGTTTTTTTGTTTGTTTATTGTTTGTGTGTCTGTCTGTCTGTCTGTCTGTCTGCCTATATAGTTCCTATGAGTGGACTTGAGAAGCTGTCCGAGGTGTTCTCGTCGTACCCTGGGCTCTGAGGTGGCTGATGATTTAGCAGTAGTTTTATATTAGTGCAGTAGCTCTCCTCTCCCTGCCCCGGCCCAGACTGGCCCGGCCTAATGATCTGATCACGAAAGCCAAACAGCATTGTTTAATGAAATGAAAACACTTTCTCTCCGTCTCTCTCCCTGCCTCACTCCTCTCTGTCTCATTGTCTTTATCTCTCCTTTCCCCCTTTTTTCGTCTCTCACCTCTCCATCTCTCTCTCTCCTCCCTCTTTCTCTCCTCCCTTCCTTCCTTCCTTCCTCCCTCCCTCTCTCTCTCTCTCTATCTCGCCCTCTCCTCTCCGTGCGAATAATCACATTAAACATAGATGAAGAGGAACAGTGGGCAGGGGCTAATTGTTCCGACACCATATTGAATTATAGAGGGTCTTTGTCAAATTAATAGGGTTTGATTTAATCATTAAAAATTCATGATGAGATTGTGAGCGTGTTGGTTTTAATTTGAAGGGCACACAGCGTGCTCAGCGTAGGCATTCGTTTCTACGGAGCAACCAAAAGAAATACTAAAATTTTAGCGAGCCAGTCAGTCAATTTAACCGTTGAACGCACTCGCTCAAAAGAAAGAGCTATTCAGGAGAGTGCGGCTCAACTATAGAACCTGTGAGTTCTGCCTATTAGCGAGATGCCAACGAGATTGACTTTGAGCAGTTCAAAAGCAGTATGTTACTGTGATGTTAGTATGTGTTCAAGAAACTTTCTCCCAATTTAGTACAAACCAAGGTTCTGATCAGTACTGCACACACGATACACATGCGCACACACACTTCTCCACGTCTATCGTCTACACCTACGAAACCACTGAGCACTTTTTATACCATTTCTTTATTCTTTATTGTCACATTTGGTGACAGAACGTTTTCGACTGTGCTGTTGGACTGTGTGTATTGTAACTAGCTCTCACAACATACAATGGCCACCCAAACACCATCATTTTTTGATAGATTCTGTTCATGGCGAGTGGCCACTAGCAGGATGTAGCCTAGATAACTAGTGCTATTGTAGTATTATAGTACACAGTGGAATTATTTTTGGTCATCACACCTTATTGGTGAGATGTGTTTACTTTGCGATGCTGCTAGTAAATAGGTCTACAGACTCTGTCTTCGCTGACCACCGAAATGCAGTAGAACTATATGCACTACTGATCCTTCATGTATACTTTCTAGATGCAATATTTGTACATACATTGGATTAAAGTGTCTGCTACAGTAAATGAATACAATGGAATGAGCTGCATGCTAGGTCCAGGTCTTTTGCTAAATTAGAAAATTGACCAATGAAGCATTCCGTAAGTAGACCACGCCCCCTAACTTTATTTACCGAAACGTACCCATTTCTTGTATTCTGTTTGTCCAGACACTCTTGACGGTAATGGGGACTGCAAGTAACATGACAGTCTGGGCCAGTAAGACCAAAGCAGACTAGCATTCTCCTGGCACTCTCCAAGGAGATTGCTTGCAACAGTTCCTATTTATCAGACTGTCACCGCTCTGGAATCAAATTTCCCCTGAAGACACCGTGAATTACAGATATTTCCTCTCCAGGCCCACCTCTCTCCCATCCTCTCTCCATCCCTCCATCCATCCCTCTATCCACGTGTCCTGAGGATAAATACCGGTCTAAGCCTGGGAAGCGACTCTAAGCTGGCGCGCTGATGACATTTTGACCGGGCCTTGTGTTTCTCCCCAAAGCCTCTGTCTCATAGTGACACGCACACACACGTACACGCAAAGCGCGCGCGCACACAGTCACACGCCAGTGCACATGCAGACACACAGAAACACTTGTATGCACACACACACACACACACACACTCTCTAGCACACGCACAGACACGTGTCCTGCGGCCCCTCTCTCAGTGTCAGGCTTAGCGGGGCAGTGATCCGTGGCCCCTCGCGTCTGTTTATCCACCCTAAGTGCTCTTTGGCGTTCTGCTCCGGGTTTTTGCTCCGCTGTATAAGACCTATTTGATTGATAAATATCGCGGGCAGCAGCAGCAAGCCGCCCAGCCAGCCACACCAGGCCTCTGACCTTAAGTTAATGGAAATAGTTTAAGAAGTGCCAAACAAAACAGTTTGCTGCTTCACCATATATACTGTGGTGGAGACTGGCACTGGCAGGTAAGATGGATGGGAGCCTGGTAGAGGAGGACTGGGCCCTGATGGTGCGGTGTGGAGAGAGAGAGAGAGAGAGAGAGAGAGAGAGAGAGAGAGAGAGAGAGAGAGAGAGAGAGAGAGAGAGAGAGAGAGAGAGAGGGAGAGAGGGAGAGAGGGAGAGAGGGAGAGAGAGAGAGAGAGAGAGAGAGAGAGATTGACATAAAATTGAGAAAAAAAGGAGAAAAAAGAAAGAAAGAAAGTTGCCAGGTGCCAGCCTCGTCATTCTTAATACTTGATATTCATCGCCGCGCGCCTCTCTAACCCAATATAGGTGTGATGTCACCGCTCGACACCGTGGCCATACAGTAATCACAGTAAATGACACACCATAACGAATACAGCGTGCGGCACGAACAATACCGCGGGGGCCACGTGCGTGAGTGGAAACGCGCGTGCGCGCGTTTACGGACGCGTCTCTCTCTCTCTCTCTCTCTCGTTTCAAATGCGGCGGAGGCGCAGATGGCAGAGGTGCTTCAGTCTTACAGTGAATCGAGTGTCGCTGTGTAATCGATGCTATGGAAATAAGAATGTTTCCCCAAAGGACGCTTTGTGAAAGGAGATCAAGCTGGATTCCTCTGGTCGCGTCGTTCCAGCAGCTGGGCCGTGTGTCGCGCCACGCCACGCGCCCCATGTATCGATTCGCCAATCGGCTTGCTCGATTTCACGGTGGGGAAAGGGTAGAACGGGGGGAGCGAGTGAGACAGAGAGAGGGAGTGAGAGATGGGAAAGAGAGTGAAAGAGACTGAGTGAGAGAGGGGGGAAAGGAGAGAGAGAGAGAGAGAGAGAGAGAGAGAGAGAGAGAGAGAGAGAGAGAGAGAGAGAGAGAGAGAGAGAGAGAGAGAGAGAGAGAGAGATAAGGATGAAAGGAACGCAGAATGAGACCCCGGCTGAGGCCACATCGCAGGTCTCTCAGTGACCTCATCTGATCCTTCGCATTCCCCCAAACCGACAGTGAACTCTCCACTGACAACACCACGACTCCATGTGTGGCTGAGGAGAGACAAAGAGAGAGAAAACGCAGAGCAAGAGACAGAGAGACTCAACACCAGACGGCTGTACATCTGGTTAAGAGGGGAGAGAAAGAGTACGAGAGAGAGGCAGTCCAAAACGTGACAGAGAGGAAAGAGTGACGGAAATAAAAAGCCAAACGGTTTTGTGTAGCCAAACCGTCTCTCCTTTGTCATCTCCTAGATTGTTCTCTGATTGGCTTCCGTAGGTCGGGGGCGTCAAGGATACCGCTGGTGAGGAGCTGGGCCCTCTGTCGCTGTTGACGTCTCAGCAGCATCCTGTCCACACTCGAACACCCAGCACTCGGGATCGACTCACTCCCATTCACGGGCAAAACACATACTTGAACACATCCACACATATTTGCATCCACATGCGCCCACACGCACACACATACACACACGTAGACTTTACTTGACAGGCGCAACGCATACTTAAACACACGCGCCATACTTTAACACCCCTGCGCGCGCACACTGGCGCAAACAACGCACGCGTGTTGCTCCAGCGTAAACAAAAATCGAATGGCGTGAACGGAGGCAGAAGAATGCACAAAAGCCTCATATCCAACTCTTTGTTCCCAAGCTCTGTGAACGTGGGTAGCCTATCTCATCTCTGAAGGCGAAAGAAAAACGCGTCAAACTTGAGCAGTCGTTCCTTCCCCCGTCTTTAAAGCCGCCTCACGAGTGTTATTGCCACCAGCTTTGTCAACTAAACCCACCCCGCGGCGAATCCTCCTCTCGCTGTTGACGCCACTTTTATAGACTTTCATAGCTCATTTACTCACTCGTATGACAATGTTTAATTACAGAGCTGTCACTCTCTTGCAACATAATGGCTGCTTGTCGGGCAACGTGAAGTATCTAAGAGTTGTCATTCGTCACTGAGAGATACAAAAAACGCTGTCTAACTCCTTTTCCCACTGTGTCATAATTATGGATGTTTAGAGGGATATACTTCCAATGTTAACACTTTATTTATTTGACGCAGGCCTCGCCTACGTCATGTTGAAAAACACATTTGATGTGGTTAGTGGTAGTTTGTGAAAAGCTACAAATAAAGGAGATTTTGCAACCAGTCCACAATCATAACTCAACCAATGTTTTGTCATGTAAATTATGTTTGAAGTAGGACACAGCAGACCAGCCTAGTAAGTATTTGGAGTTAGCAAGGCCAATTCAGCCTTAACATGTTATCAATCATGTCGGAATACCTGATGCATGTAGGCTACACATTTAGTCCAATGTGTTTTCCTAAAGTCTTTTTCACAGACACAAGACTAAGATGTCAACATTCACCCAGTGTTTGATGTGACCTGGGACTTGTCACAAGAACTGCAGGGCCTGGGCTGTTTCAGCTGTGACTGTGGTCCCTGGCTGCAGCAGCTACTGTGGGCTCTTCAGCATGCACTAATTGGGATAAGTGTTGCCATTGATTGTGAATGAAGAGCCTTCTATTTATCCTGCGAGACAAAGAGCTGAGTAGCATAGAATAGGTTACGCTGAAGAGGGGATGGTGAGGATGAGAGATAGGGAGGCTGGACTGTTGTGTGTGAGTGTGTGTGTGTGTGTGTGTTTGTGTGTGTTTGGGAGCTGGTACAGGAAGAGGCCCCTGAGAGCTTCCCTCTGTTTCTGTGCTCACACCGCGAGCCCACTGACCCTCCAGCCTTAGAGGCCACCTCTCGCAGATGGTTCCCCGCTCTACAGGCCCTCTGTCTGGGGGAAAGGACCCCAGCGATCACCCCCGGTGCCCTGTTGCTCAGCCCTGGAGCGGCTTTGGACCAGATGGTAGACAGGCTTCCCTGGGAGTCCCTGACCACACACACACACACACACACACATCCCCTCAGCCTGCCACCGCACCCCACCCCACCCCAAGGCCTCCCATGTTAGGCCCCCGTTTTGTTGTCCGACCCCACCTCTCCACCTTCTGCCGTCTCTCTACCTTCCAACCCGCACCCCACCTCCAATGGATGGATAAAGAGGCTTCTCCCTGCCAAGGGTATGGAGGGAGGGGGGGGGGCTCTGTCTCAATCTGCTCCGACCGTGAAAGCTCTCAAGCAGACAGCTTGACAGCCTGCCTCCAGTGTTCCAGAAACACCTGTATCTACTGTAACCAGCAGGGAGGTAAGGCCCTTGTATATGGCCTTGACAGAGGAAGCTGATGGTTCACCATAGGATAGCTCTGGGAGACTTACGTCCGTTATACTTTTCTGTGCGCACGACCTTCAAACCCTTCCCTCACTGTGGATTTAAGGCGGCGCACGCACACACAAACACAAGCGCACGCAATCTCTCCTCTTTTCTCCGGGCTGTATTCTGTTTGAGAGGGCTTCTCAGACAGGAACTAGCGAATATGATTAGCGAGATCTGAAATCATTAGTTCGCCCAGCTTCGCAGGACTTGCCCTCTTGCTAGTGTAATTAATAATTCACTCGCCAAACAAACAAACAAACATTGATCTTTCCAGAGTGCTGGAGGACAGAGGAGGGGCGAGCGGAGAGCACGTGCGGGACGCCAGCTCACTCACACACGCGGCATGCGCCTCCTCTTGCCCTTTGTGACAGACGGCACCAAGGCGTTTGCTGCTAATCGATGGAATAGCTCTCCGGAGAAACCCCCAGAGAAACTGCAGCCCGGGGCACTCTCTGCCCTGAGAGTCAGCGGGCCAGCCAGTCAGTCAGCCAGCTAGGCGGCGAAGAAGAAGAATCCTGTCATTAATCTCACAATTTGTGGAAACACACACACGTGCATGCCAAGTCGTCCACTGGAGAAATCGGCCTTTGCATTTTTCTCATCCTTGCTGTCCTTCCTCCACCGCCAGGGGCAGTGGGCAGCCACATCAGCTGCACCCGGGGGCCCAGTTCCAGTGCTCAGTCATGTCCCGGCCAGAGACATGGGCAGGAGTGAGAACTGTTCTGCATGTTTCTACATTGGTTATATGGCGGAGAACACGCAAAGTCCATGCAGAAACGACCTGGGAGACCTGAGTACCAACAGGCCCCAACCCTGGACATGCTTCCTGTCCTGAGAGGCTGCAGACAGTGAGAGTCAGTGTGTCAATCAGCCAGCTTGTCAGCTCGTCAGTTAGCCAGCTAGTCAGTCATTCAACTAATGAGCCAGCCAATTAATCAGTCAGCCGGCTAGCCAACCAATCAGTCAGCTAGTTAACCAGGCAAGTTAGTCAGCCAGCAAGCCGTCCAGTCAGTCCATCATTCAGTTTGTTGATTGTCACTTTTGAACAGGGAATAAAGAATGTTTTGAAGAGGTTTCGCTTCTCCAGTGGGATGTTGTACCTGCAGCCAGAGGGTACTGTAGTTTGTACAGTGCAGAAGCTCAAAGGTGCTGTCCATGGTCCTGACCACTACAGTGGATGTGAGCTTTGAGACTGAAGCTTGTTTGGAGGCTTGCGGCTTTGCTGGCCCAGGGTGGAATTTCTGTCCTGTTTGTTCTGTTCTGCTCCCAGGCATACCTACTTGGTCTCAGAGACATTTTGCTGGAAATAGCAATAGAACAAGCTAACTACTGTGCATTAATGCCCCCCCCCCCACCACACTCACACACAGACACAGATACAAACACACACATACACACACCTCACTATCCAGCCACAATGGTCCCTGCTAGTCACTGACGGAACAATTGATGACAAAGGAATTGGGAAATCATGCAGTGAGATCCCTGTATATGTGTGTGTGTGTGTGTGTCTGAGTACAACCTGTGTTGCTAGTGTGCATGCTAGTAAGTGTATGTGTGTTCCTGTGTGCGTGCCATCAAACACACACAAACACTTGCACGCACACGCACACACACTCACACTCACACACACCTCCCTCGTCAGTCAGCTATTCTTTAACACAATCACACATCCCTTCTAATGCTAACGCGCTCTATCGCTTTAGCGGAAACAACGAGGCGATAACGATTATAGCGGAGTCTAACAATGTCTGCTTTCAGATATATCAGGCTTTCATTAAGGCCTGGGCTGACATGTCAGGAAACGAATGAATGCACGTGACAAACACACACCCGCACACCCACACACACACACACACACCCGCACACACACACACACACACACACCCACACCCGCACACACAAGCTGTAAATGTAAGAAAAGCCTCTTCTTTTCCCATCCACTCTACAGAGAAGCTTAGAATAGAGCTGGAATCAACATAGAACCCTGTCCCCGTTTTGTCCGTTTGGTGTGTGCGTGTGTGTGTTCCTAGGCTGAGCTGTGGTGACGTGAGGACAGACAATGGCCACACTGGTACCTGACAGGTAAAGAGAGAGTGCAGACAGGAAGAGTAAAATCAAGTGATGGATGGACGAGTGGAGAGAAACAGACAAGGGGAGTGATTGGCATGTGGCGAGAGAGGGATTGATAGGGATTGAGAATGTTTCTGAGCCAGGACTGTCCGCAGGATGGCGTGTGTATCTGTCGATCACAGACACACACAGACACAAACAAACTCTTTCAAAACAGAAATACATAAAATCTTGCCTCAGTCTTGCCTCTTGCCCCCTTGGGTCTTTTCTATCCATCTGTAACGATCAAGCCAAGTTATCAGAGTCTATGCACGCACACACACACACACACACATACGTATATACACATACAAACGCACGCATACACACATATACACGCACATGCACGCACACACACATACACACACACACACACAGGGGACAGTGAATGTAAAGAAGATGGGGACTGGCAGCAATGTGTAAAGAAAGAGGACCAGTGACAGCCCTTTGAGAACATCTCACTCACACAGACCCTAGGGCCTGTCAGCAGACTGATACCGCTTATTCTGCAGTCACTGGGCGGATGCACACACACACACACACACACATAGTAACACACACATACGCCCAAATGCATACACATACATAGACGCCAAGTTAAAAATAGACACAGTCTTATATACACACACATAGACACTTACATATAGGCTTCCATGCACACGCTCCACACAGCACCTCTATACTCTAGAGCATTTCCATATGAGAGGAGCGTATAGGAAGAGATAGGTGGAGATAGAGAAAAAAGAGAGAGGCAGACAGAGAGAGAGAAAAAGAGCAAGATAGAGGTAGGATAATGGAGGGGAGAGGTGCATTCATCACACCATCATTGGGTAGTTCATTTTTCATCTAGGTCGACTCCATCTGAATGCTCATGTTCTCCAGACAGGATTCAGGCAAGTTCCGCTCCACTCTTAACTAATTACCACGGAGAGATGGGAAAAAATCAAGCAAGAAATCGGGGCAGAAATCTCGGCAAGGAGACAGAGAGGTTGTGAAAAACAAATTGATTTGCCGGAGTTTAAGTCCAAAGAAATTACCATACACAACAATGGCTGGAGACCCTGAACACAGTTAGATGTGTGGGGAGGCGATTTAGCGGAGGAAATGATTGCCTTTTTCACATCCAAAACGATTCATTTGCATAAACTGGAGATAAAAAAAATCCTTTGTCATATTGTAGGGCATAATTATGCTCATTATTTTGCCCAAATAACCAAATTATGGCAAGTGAATGGGCCAGCGTGTGATGCTATCAGAGACTATCAGCATTCACTTCTCTCGCCCACTTAGTAATTGATATTCTTGCCGGCGTTCAGCTGATTTGGAGGCCGTGTGTTGGAGAGCGCGTGTGCAGGCGTGTGTCCAGGCCTGCGTGTGTGTGTTTGGGGGGTGGGGGGGGGGGGGTGAGAGGGGGGAGGGGGATGCCTGTTTCCATTAATTAGGGACTGAAAAGTGACCATGTTGGAAGGTCGGAGGGCAGAGGGCGGGGCGAGGCAGGGCGGGCGGGGTGGGTGGGCCGGGGACACACGATGACTTCACCTGGGTAATCAGGTGTGACCTCTAACCTCCAGCGCACCTTCTCCCTCTCTCACTATGTCTCTCTCTCTTTCTATCTCCCCTTCACACTCTCCCCCTTCTCCCCCTCCATCTATCTCCTTCTCTTCTTGTTGCAGTTTGTCAGTCTCCCCCCATCTTCCAGACTTTTTGTCTGGAAAGTTCTGTTTGTAGAGAGCGGACTTGTGTTTGGGGTCACCCGGCCAGCTCTGAGCCCTGTTCTCCTTCCGACTGTCTGGCCTCGTTAACTAACGTTTCAGCTCCAGGGTGACAGAACCTGGTCTGGACTTCCAATAGAATGGAAGAATGTGTGTGCGTGTGTGTGTGTGCACGCGTGGTGTATATGTTCAAGTGTCTGTTTGAATATGTGTCTAATTGTGTGTGGGTGTGTGTATGCCAACCCTGTGTAATGAGGAAAGGAATTAGACATATACTTATATAAAAGGGACACACGAAGATCAAAACCTCCCAAGATGCCACTTTTAATGATCGTGACCTTTGACCTCTGCGGCACCGCTCCTCGCCTCGCCCTCCGTCCATCCGTCTCGGCGGAACGAGAGGACAGGCGGAACGACGGCGAGATCTGAGAGGATGACCACCCCCCGCAGGGGGAGAGAGGGAGAGGAAGAGGGAGAGAGGGATGAGTTGGGGAAAACGGCGACAGATGTGGAAAAGTTGGACTTGGCCGTGTTTGATCATTGACTTGTTTGAAAGCAGTTTCTCAGCTTTTCATTGCTATGTGCTTTCAGTGTTGACCTCAACTTAGACACACACTGACAGACGGATGGATGAACTGACTGACTGACTGGTTAATTGGCTGGCTGGCTGGTTAGTTGCCTGGCTGACTGACAGACTGATTAGCTGATGAGCTGATTGGCTGGGTGGCTGGCTGATTGGCTGGCTGACAAGCTGATTGGCTGGCTGACTGACTGGCTGACTGGTTTGGTGGCTAACTGACAAACTAATTACCTGATTGCAATTTGCATACAGACCATTTTTGGAGGTCCTTCCTTGTCAAATATTTGCCATGTCAATCTCATGGTTGTCATTCTGTGTAAACATTACTGCTCCTTGACCTGTGTTTACAATGTGTCAACAACCTCTATGATGACGGGTTTGTCACAAAACAGGAAAATACCACAACCCCCATCCCCGAGTGCACACGCAAACACACGCACACAATAACACACACACACACACACACACACACACACACACACACACACACACACACACACACACACACACACACACACACACACACACACACACACACACACACACACACACGGAGCTCCCCTTCACTGCACTGCAAAGCTGTTCCATAGAGGAACTAGTAGTGTATTCTTTGATGTGTGTCTGTGTGTGTTTGTATATGTGTTTGTATATGTGTGAGTGAGTGAGCCGGCAACCTGAAGGGGTTAATAAATATTTTAGGAGCCTTTTAGAGGTTTTGAAGCAGTGGGCTGGTACAGCCTTTTATCTCATAGATACATACTACATCACTAGGCACACATGCAACGTATCTGTCTGTATCGCTCTGCCCAACTTTGTGGGGGGTATGTGGAGGTGGAGAGGTCCAGGGCAAGAGAGTGAGTGTGTGTGAGTGTGTGTGTGTGTGTGTGTTTGTCTGTGTTTGTTTGGGATAGACCTGCAAAAGTCATCCTTTAGAGCAGTCTTAAAATTCTATGGATGCAATTAATAACAGTTTTACTATGTTACCGTTCGACTTATAATCTTAAGGGTTAACCTAACCCTTTCTCCAAACTCCAACTCTTAATGTAATTCCATCCCTGACCTTAAACCACCAAAAAAAAATGGAAATACAACTTGAACTTGTGAGGACCAAGAAAATGTCCAGAGGAATTAATTCTCAGTTACTCAATGCCAACGGGGCACGAATGGTTTAGTATAGCCATCAAACAAGGCTATTTGTCCCTTAACTTTGATTACTAAGGCCTTATATTATGTTGGAGGAAAAAGTCAAGTGACAGAGTAAGATTGGTTTGGCTGTTGTGAACGCACAGAAACACTTTGTTCTATCACACACAAGCACACACATGCAAGGCATGTAATAACAGTAAAACTCTATTCGCCAACACCATCCTCTTCAGGACCACACTGAGGACATCCTGTTCTGTTGAATATTGTCATCATGCCTCTCCTTCACCTTTCACTAGCCCTCACCCCTGCTTTGTGTGGGAATGTGCGTGTACGTGCATAGGTGACTCTGTATAGTTAAGTGTTTATGCGAGTGTGAACCATACATGTGTGTGTGTGTGTGTGTGAGTGCATGGAAATGTGTTTATTTGTGTGTGAGTGTACGCATGGAACTGCGTTTACGCGTGTGTCTGTGCGTGTGTGTCTTCTCCACAGTTTCTCAGAGGTGGATCACTATGCTGGGGCGTAACCCAGACACATCATCATTCCCTGTGTGTCCCCGAAGGCTGCAATATACCAGTCACCTTCCAGACCGAGAGGACAGCAGGAGGGGGGAGGGGGTTGGATGGAGAAAGAGGGAGGGGGTTGGATGGAGAAAGAGGGAGGGGGTTGGATGGAGAAAGAGGGAGGGGGTTGGATGGATGGATGGATGGAGAAGAAAGGAGGAGGGAACAAAATTGAAGAAGTGACTTGGAAGAGGGAGGAGAGGGAGGAGCGGGAGGAGAGGGAGGAGCGGGAGGAGAGGGAGAAGAGGGAGGAGCGGGAGGAGAGGGAGGAGAGGGAGGAGAGGGAGGAGCGGGAGGAGAGGGAGGAGAGGGAGGAGAGGGAGGAGAGGGAGGAGAGGGAGGACAAAGAGAATGGAAACGGAAGGGTGGGTAGGGAAGAAAGGATGAGGGCGGGAGAGGAGAGGAAGGGGGAGAGTGGAAGAGGGAAAGAAGAAGGGAGAGAGACAGCATTGTGCCTTTTCAGAAGCTGGAGGCAATAAAGTGTGTGTGTTTGTGTGTGTGTGTGTGTGTGTGTGTGAGTGTGTGTGTGATCTCC
Source organism: Osmerus eperlanus (assembly GCF_963692335.1). NCBI lineage: Eukaryota > Metazoa > Chordata > Actinopteri > Osmeriformes > Osmeridae > Osmerus > Osmerus eperlanus. The sequence continues at coordinate 6,155,321 of NC_085036.1, forward strand.
AAAGATCTCAACGACAGACAAACCATGACTATACTTTCTACTGAAGCATTTTTCAGTCTCAGACTTCTCAAAGACTGTATACTTTACTGCACTTACTCCTGCACTCTCTGACATATCTCCAAATACCACTGACTGCACAACTCTAAAACATAATTTAAAATTCCAACCATGCAGAATAATAACAAAAAAACACTGAATTACAGCCCCCTACAAAACCCCAACACAAATCCATCTTTCCATTATCCAAAGAAAAAAATCTAGAACAAGCATGGGAGAGAGAGAGGGAGGGAGAGAACATAGAAATTGACCGAATCTTAGGTGAACCTTGAACCTTGTTCCACTTGAGTACAGCGAACATGTTAACATACACAACAAGATATCTTTCAAAGAATACGGGTATGCCTGCCCCCCACTCCCCAGATGTAATTAATCGCTAATTTTTTTATCTACCTCTACCTCTCCTCTCAACTTGCTTTAAAACGCTGAGAAAACAAACTATTGATTCATTGTGTTTTGTGATAGCGAATAATTAAATGACAACTATAATAGGTGTATAGTAATAATTGTTGTAATATAATGTACAAATCTATTATGATTTAAAACAAGAAGGGACAAAACATCATACTTTAAACGTGTTTAAAGATGCTAACCAAAACAACTAATTAGCAATGTTTACTTTTTTATAAACTCACGCCCGAGGTGAAACGGGATGGTTGTTTCTACAGAATCAACCTTCATTAAAGGTACAATAGGTAAAAATCAGTACAAGAAGAAAGGTTTTGTCCCCGATAAACATGTGAGAGTTGTTTAGCAACACAGACAGCTCAGTGCCAGGGGAATGTCAATTCCCAAATTTTGGAGCGGCCGTTACTTTCCAGCCAATAGTGGTCCAGCAATCCTGTTCCAGCTTATTGCCTTCAGCAAGACAGGCTCTTTGGCTAAATTTGTCCAAGCACTGTCAAACAAACTTCAACTGTTTTGTTGGTGTGTTATTTCCTGTTATTGTCTCACCACCTCCATGATTAAAGGCCGATATATGCTCCTGCGTTTTTCAAAAAACGGACACATGGGAACGCCCTCCTCTACTGGGAACTCTCCGTCAGCCCTCGGAGAGCCCCGGAGAGCTCGACGTGCACCTCCTGAATTTTCTAACTATCCGTCGTAATTTCGGAGAGCTACGGAGAGCTACGGGGACCCCCTTGGCTGTGATTGGTCAGTATTAAGAACCGCTTGCTTCAGGGGCGGGGTTGCCGTGATAAACAGGACGAACAGAATCCTTTGACCGCCATTGCAAGTTTTTAGAATTCATTTTTCAGCTAAACAGTACATGTAAATCAGCATCTGAATTAAAATGTGACGAGAAATGGGCAGTGTAGTTGCTGAAAATGTGCGTATTTTATTGATGAAACGGCTAATTTGTAAATTTGCTCCGACTTCTCGATAACCTAGGTAAATAAACACTCGACGACGACTTACAAAAAACCGTTGCGCCACCTACTCTTCTGGCGGTGAATTGTTTTCAGCACCCACAGCCTACGGAGAACCATAAACGAAGTCTATCCGTCCGAATCCGTGCGTATCCATGCGCCCGCCCATCCGTAAACGGAGACGCAGAAGCATATTTCGGCCTTAAAGCTCCTCACGTCCACCCCTGACACTGCAGTTTGCTGACATCTCTTGTTGTTGCAGAAGTGCCTTTGTTAGATCGCTTTCTTAATTGCCTTTATTATTCCTTGCATCCTTTGCATGGTCTCCCCTCTTTGCCAGAGGCCTAACAGCCCTGGGTGACAGCTATGGAATTCATCAGTTTATTCCCGGTGATCAGTAACGCGCGAGTGTCAACGTAATGACAGAGTTCAAGTGCGGCTTCTGACCGGGAGCGAACGCAACCCCGGTCTCTGCTGCTGATTCGCTTCCACCAAACGCAATTTGCCAAGTATAGGGCTGGAGTGACTTGCTAATAGGGGGCTAGCCCCAAACCAACGCACTTCCTCTGCGACGGCACTTCCGAGTCATACCATGAAACAAAACCACTTTGTGGCTTCTCCTCCACAGCTTTTTAGAAGACCAGGTACAGTTAGTTTGTGCGACACGGCGGATTTTAATTGGATGGACCAGGTCAAGGACAGCGCCGGCCAACTGCCGCCTTTGATGCCCTCCCAGGGCGCTGGGGCCAAAAAAACTGCCAATGGAGCCTCTGAATGGAGGCGAAAGAGGACAGGAATTACCTTGGGTTGTGATGTTGAGACGCGGGTTTCAAAGACGCTCGCTACATTTCAATTTGCATCTGTGAATGTGCGCAACAAATGAAGGGATTATCCTTGGGATCAAACCTAACCACCCGCTGGCTTGATTAACATGGCGTCGGCGGCTCTGAGCGGACGAGGGCCCCAGCAGGGTCTCGCCAGGGTCATGACGAACGTACCCGTCTGACATCAAACGCTCTCCCTCTCTCTTTCCTTCTGTTAAGCTCAAGAACAAGAGAGGAGATGAAGAAAAAACAAGAGAAGATACTAAACAGAAAAAGCGAGAGAGAGAGAGAGAGAGAGAGAGAGAGAGAGAGAGAGAGAGAGAGAGAGAGAGAGAGAGAGAGAGAGAGAGAGAGAGAGAGAGAGAGAGAGAGAGAGAGAGAGAGAGAGAGAGAGAAAGTAAGAAAAAAAGAAAGTAAGACACTGACCTTAACATATAACAGGTAGTGGAGACAGCCATTTACCTGTAACAGAGCCAAGGCTTTCAGAAGCCATTTTCTACCACTCCCCTCTGTCTGACAACTCCTGGCCTTGAGCACTGTCTGGGGACTAATGTGTGGTTAGACACACACACATGCACACACACACACACATGCACACACACACATACACACACACACATGCACACACACAGAGAAATAGATTCTTTAGCCATATGCTCAGTATTTTTTCGGAGAAACTCAGTTTCATGGAAAACATTTAGCAATAGATAGCTGTTCAAGTCTAAGTTCTTATTGACACGTAATTCACAAGTCTGGTTTGCCAACCTATGTCCTGTTCTTTGTTTCCATAGTTACAAGGAGAGAGAGACAGTCTTCCCGGCTTAGTGACATCTCCGTCTCTGAGTTTAGCCATCTGTTCTGCTAAAAGGTTTTGTTTTGCGGAGGCACAACTGGGAGAAACACTTTCCAACACTTGTGGAGCACTTGATTCAGTGAAACCAATAAAATACTGTAGGTATGCCAAAAAGAGGATTGAAATCAAACACACCTAAAAGCGCTTTCGAGACACGAGCCTGCTCAGCTGGGTATGAGCTCTACCGCTACAACACTAGGAGGATAAAAAAAAAGATGAAACGGGTGATGGATGTCGAATGCCTGTACACTATAAGATCAAACCCCCCTATTGAACAGCAGGGGGTCTATATCTGGACAATGTAGGCAGGAGCCAGCCTATGTAAAGGCTCCCAGTGGGGTGTTAAGCCTGCCCAACACCGCCTGGGGGAATGTGTGTGTGTGTGTGTGTGTGTGAGCGTGTGTTGTGTGTTTGTGATTTAGTAAGCAAGAGAGGGAAAGACAGAGATAGAGGCAGAGAGACATAGAGTGAGAAGAGACAGTGAGAACGACGAGGAGAGGAAGAGGGTAGGAGCGAGAGAGAGAGAGAGAGAGAAAGAGAGAGAGAGAGAGAGAGAGAGAGAGAGAGAGAGAGAGAGAGAGAGAGAGAGGAGAGAGAGAGAGAGAGAGAGAGAGAGAGAGAGAGAGAGAACCCCTCCCATTCTCCTCACTGGTAATGAATCCTGTTGCCGTACCTCTTGGCTCTTGCGTCCAGATTAATGTGCCCTCATCACAGCTAGTAGCTTCAGCGGTGATAGATAGCTGCTACTCCCATCTCTGCTTGGCCCTGGGCAACGGCCTCCATACACACACCCACCCCACCCACACACCCACCCACCCACACACCCACACACCCACCCACACACCACCCACCCACCCACACACCCACCCACCTACCCACCCACCCACACACACACACACCCACCCACACACCCACCCACCCACCCACACACCCACCCACCCACACACCCACCCACACACCCACCCACCCACACACCCACCCACCCACCCACCCACACAACCCACACACACACCCACCCACCCACCCACCCACCCACACACCCACACACCCACCCACACACCCACAAACACACACGTATGCACCCACCCACCCACCGACACACACGTATGCACCCACCCACCCACCGACACACACACACACACACACACACACACACGTATGCACCCACCCACCCACCGACACACACACACACCCACCCACCGACACACACACGTATGCACCCACCGACACACACACCCACCCACCGACACACACACGTATGCACCCACCCACCGACACACACACACACGTATGCACCCACCCACCGACACACACACACGTATGCACCCACCCACCCACCGACACACACACACGCATGCACCCACCCACCCACCGACACACACACACACACAGACACGTATTCAGCCCCACGCGCAGACACACTCGCGCCCGCACACGCACGCACACATGGAAGCGCAGAGACACTTGATTGATCGGTCTTGCGCACCTGTCCATCACCTGCCTGCCGATGGCCAGCCCATTGATCCAGGCCTCTCGGGCTGGACACTTCATTGTCTGCACACGGCTCTTCCTCATGTCCGCGCAGCGCGCCGTGATTGAAGGGAAGCGGCGTCAGTAGGGGGGGGGGGGGAGTGGGGGCTTTGGTCTGTGTAGCACAAGACAAACCAATCAATTCCCCATCACTAGCTCTCCATTTCCTGGTCGCCCCCACATACACGACGGGGAATGCACGCACGCGCGTGCGCACACGCGCAGCACATTGTGGAGACTGACAGCTCGCCGGCAATCTGTTGTGTCTTTCAAGGATGCAAAACAAACAGAGTTTCATTCAGTTGGTCTGCTCGGATATGCCGTCTCTCGGTCTCTCTCTCTCTCTCTGTCCCAAACCCCTCTCCCACTCCCTATTTCTCTCCCCCTCTCCCCCACCCCACCCCCCCCGTCCCTCTCCCTCTGTCACTGACATTTCTCTCTCTCTACTGGCTTGCAAGCGCACACGCACGCACCCACCCACCCACTCAGCACGTACAGCAAATGTAATTCAGCAACAATGCTGCCATTGCCAAAAAACCATACACTCAGCAGGGAGCCTCAGTGAGTCCACGAGCAGGGCTCCACAGAGAGGTGTAGGAGAGGACAGGGAGACGGGCCTGCGTGAGTGCCCCCTCTAGTGGACACTGCAGTGACCTACCGCATTGCATTACAGTATGCACATACTACTGGAGGCATACCAGCTATGGTATGTCCTGTGGAGTCGAATGCCTTGTTTGTGTTCTCTGTGGCAGCTCGAGCGCACACATCCCCACACACACACACACACATCCACACACACACATGCATCTCCCTTATCCTATCCGTATATTTTCCTTCCAACGTCCCGTGAGAATTACAGGACACCAGGGAGACTGCAATGTGTCGTGTGCTCGTATTCAAATTGGAGCCGGCAGTACAGTACAGCACCTTTCTCCCTGTGCCAGTGTTGTTGTTTTCTATCTCTCTTTCTCTCTCTCTCTCTCTCTCTCTCTCTCTCAACATGCAGAAAGGAGAGCATGGGTTCAGCCTTACAGCCGAGAGGGGGGATTGTGGGTGCGAAGAGCTGGTAAGCTCTTGAAAGAAGAGGGATAGAAAGAGCTAGAAAGAGCGGGAGAGATGCATAATAGGAGAAAACAACAGGAGCACAGGGACAGTAGTAGGAAGTCATCCATGTAACTTAAAAACAGTTTTGGAACAAACAGTAGTATTCTGTACAGCTAGAACTACACCCACGGCCCTATTGCTGCGTTTGCCAGTTTTTTCGCTTGCAACTAATTATTTGTTATTGGGCTGGGTGCAGATCCCATAAAACGCCTCGTGGGTCTGCGCAGACTAATTGTTTATAAACCGTTCAGGAAACACTAATATTGAGCTATACTTTTTTTGGCACATTTGTTTGTTCACCGACTAATTTATGTGGGGTAAAACACTTCCAGCCCGCCGTTAGAGACTCGAATGAAATGGTCCAGTGTTTTCGGCTGAACATCGATTGCGCAATAGGGGGAGTGTCGCAGTTGGCCCGGACACGGACGTGTGGTTCAGCAGACAGACACACGCCCCCTTGCCCTTTTTCCAGGACCCGAAAACGTTGACAGTGTGTAGGCTAAAGTAAAGACGAGTTTTTAGAATACTGTACATACTCTTCTGTTTACCAGTGTATGTCTGGACTCGAACACTGCAGGCTCGTTGTAAGATGGCGGACCAGTTACCAGATCTTGACGAGTTTCTGCGAGAGGATTCCTATGTGAGCCCCTATGCGGACGATATACGCAGGAGGTAACAAAGTTGAACACAGTACCTACATGTGACAGTCGACTAAAGTCTCATGCGTTCAGTAGCTTACGCGTAACTCCTTGCAATGTCCATAAGCTACGCAGTTTGTACGTTCTTTGCTATTTGCTATGTGAGAATGTGATGTAGTCGAAAGCGTTGAAAAGCATCGACTGAACGACTACTGCTGTTGCAGTAAACTCTGTTCTAAATTTGACATTGAGGAAAGCGATAGTTCGTGTCTGTGCCCCTTCCCTGTTTCATACGGAGAAACGGCGCAACGTGCAAGGACTGTGCAACGACCACTGCTGTGTGGACAGTCACTCCGCTGTATCATCACTAGAGACCGAGTCTTTATCTGATCGTTTGATGTCGCTCTTTTGACAAACGCTCCAAATAGTCCGGTTACTCCATGACAGACTTTCAGATAGATGCTAATGGTGGATAATGTGGACTTTAATTGAGGTCGGAAGAAGGTCGCGACAAAAATTATCCCGTCATTTCTTAATTTCACACTTGATTATGAGGTGGCGATAATTCGGCCTGGCGGGAACTATCCCCCGGAAACTAAATCACAGCTTTGATTGGCCACAATCTGATGAATATAACAGGTTTCTACAGAAGTAGGTCTAGGTCTTCTTGTTAATCAGTCAAGCACTGTGGCCATTCTCTTAGAGCGAGAGGCACGTGCGCGCGCGTGTGCGTGTGTCTTAGCGCGCGCGTCTGCAGCTGTGCGCGCGCGCTCTCAGTGGTGGCCTATGCGCGTGTGTATATCGTGCGAGTTTTGGCACGAGTCAGCAGCATCACCTCACTCGGAGCTAAGTTGACATTATAGCACGGTAGAGGCAGGGAAGGAGAGACAGGGAGAGATGGAGCCAAAGTGGGTGGTAGTCATTAGCTAGGCATTGTCAGCACCAGTCTCCTGTCTCTGCCACTAGGGAGCTGATACGGTGTTTTTGTTCAACCCCATCTTACTACGGACTCTCATGAATGTGAAATTTATGTATTTTTTTCGGTTTCCAGCACAAAGTTTTGCTTCCTCTCCGCTTGTAGAAGTCTCTCTGTGGGGAAGAGTAGAACACTGTCAGTTGGTTCGAGTTTTGTCAGTTGGTGTGAGGCTCTGTGCTTGGGTGCACTATGTGCTCCCACCGACTTCCAAAGTCTGGTATTGACCCAGCAGTATAGGTCAATCATCTATTTCTCTCTGTCTCGCTCTGTCTCTTTTTCTGTCTCTCTTTCTCCCACCCCTGTCTCCTCAACACCTCTCTATCTATTCCCCCCATTTACCCGTCTTCTCTCTCTCTCTCTCTCTCTCTCTCTCTCTCTCTCTCTCTCTCTCTCTCTCTCTCTCTCTCTCTCTCTCTCTCTCTCTCTCTCTCTCTCTCTCTCTCTCTCTCTGTCTCTCTTTCCCTCGCTCTTTCCCTCGCTCTCTTCCTTCCTTGTACCCCAGTGTATCTCCTGTCCAGTTCACCCATATCTCCCTTGCTTTCTGACTTCTCTCTCTCTCATGTTCTGAAGTTATCCCATTATCTCTCATACAGTACACACTGTCCCAATTTTGACACCTCAATTTGTTTCCAGAAAATGTAGTCCATACAATGTTCTTTCTCTCTTTCCACCTTCCCCCCCCTCCCTCCATTCCCTCTTCCCCTCTCTCCTTCCCCTCTCCCCTCCCTCTTTCCCCTCTCTCCTTCCCCTCTCCCCTCCCCTCTCTCCACTCCCCTCTCTCCCCTCCCTTCTCTCCTTCCACTCCTCCCCTCTCCCTCTTCCATCCCTCTTCCCTTTCTCTCTCCCCCCTTCCCCCCTCTCTCTCCCCCCCTCTCCTTCCACCCTCCCCTCTCTCCCCCCTCCCCCCTCCCTCTTCCCCCCCCTCTCTCCCTCCCTCCCTCCTCCCCTCTCCCTCTCCTCCCTCGCTCCTGTAAGTCAGTGACCTGTGTGGACAGCTCTGTCAGAACCAGATAACCAGCCGTTAATAACCGGTCTAGGAGGACGGCCGAGGATCTCTGGTTGATTAGAAAAGGCCTCCGACTCGTCCTCTCTCTCTGATCTACCTTAATAGTCGTTTGTCCGTCACCTGCCCTGGTCTGTATCGGTAGTGACAGGCACCTTCCTGTTCAGGTGACATTTGTGTTCCCACGCACATTTTCCTGTCGCGGCCGTTCTTCTGTTCCAATCAGACAAGCGCTGGACACGCAACCCCAGCCAATCCTGTCTGATCTGATTGCTGTTATATCCCTTAATAAGTTCTCTCTCTCTCTCTCTCTCTCTCTCTCTCTCTCTCTCTCTCTCTCTCGCTGTCTCTCGTTGTCTCGCTCGCTGTCTCTCGTTGTCTCGCTCGCTGTCTCTATTGTTGCCCCTCTCTCTCTCTTTCTCTCTCTCTCTCTGTCTCTCTCATTGTCTCTCTCGTTGTCTCGCCTGCTGTCTCTATTGTTGCCCCTCTCTCTCTCTCGCTCTCTTTCTCTCTCTCTCTCTCTCTCTCTCTCTCTCTCTCTCTCTCGCATCTATGTATCTTAGCAACCTGTCAGCGGTCGGCAGGCAGCAGGACGGACAGGTGGGGACACCAGGGCAGGGTGAGCTTGGCATGCTTAGGGAGGGTGGAGAGGAAGGGCTGGATAGAGGGGAGGGAGGGGTGGCCGGAGTTGTGGAGGGAGGAGGGGGTGAGGAGGGGGAATGTTGTCCATCTTTGCCTCTTGTGGCAGCGTTCCGAACACGAAAAAACCCAAACGTTGCTTTGAAGGGAGGGATCGCTTGGCTGTCCTGGTTTTGTTCACCTCCCACGCCATGCCTCTACCCCCCACCACACACACACACACACACACACACACACACACACACACACACACACACACACACACACACACCACAGCACCCTACCCTAATTGCCTGTAAGAAGAGATTTTCTGCAGCTGGTAGATGCCCAGCAGAGACTCAGGCCCAGTGTGTGTGTCCTCCATGCTCGATATAGACCCACCGTACTGTAGCACTCTGTCAATGCCAGATACAGAACACGCTGCGTCCGTGCTCCCCCGCCACACGCACGTTTATCCAGAACCTTCCCCTTAAACTTCCCGTCATTTTTGGCTCATTTTGGCTGGCTGTGTGTGTGTGTTTGTGGGGTCTTTAATTGGCTGCTGTCTGGGCTGTTATGGCCGCCGTAGCACGGTGTTTCTCTGGTCCTATCTGATCTGACAGCAGGCCAGGAAGGGAACATGGCACTATGCTGAAATGTTCCCATGCTCCTGTCTGTTGGCTGACTATGCTACTGTTGCTAACCTGGTGACAGCCCCAGTCTCCCCAAGCCCCAGTCCGCCAGCTCCGAGTCTTAACCCCAGCCTCAGTCCTCCAGCCCCAAGCCTTTGCTCCAGCCTCATCCTCATCCCCTCAACACTAGCCTGAGCCTTAATCCCCCAGTCCCAAGCCTTAGCCTCAATCCATCAGCTTCAGCCCCCAAAGCCTTATGGAGCATTCAGACATGCAGCGGTGTGTATATTCAACGCTCTCTAACTATGCTAGTCATGAGCTCAACACCTTGTGGCCGTTGACAAGGTTGACAGCTGCGTGCAGTCCTAAGCTAAGTTCATTAGCTGTTAGCATACTTGTTTTCATTGTCTATTGATGCGCTCCAGCGTCACCAAAAAGTTGACCAGTTCAATGTTTTTTACCTTCCACAACACGCTAATTCTGTTCTCTGAAACACTCCTCGCTGCATCTTGCATCTCAATGCCCCCAGCACCCTGTTTCATTGATGCATTGGAACTTGATGCTGCAGCCTGAATGCCCTATAGCCCCAGCCTTAGCCTAGGCCCCTCACCCTCAATCCTCCAAACCCAGCCTCAGTCCTCCACCCCCAGCCTCAGTCCTCCACCCCCAGCCTCAGTCCTCCACACTGTGCCTCAGTCTCCCAACCCCAGCCTCAGTCCTCCACCCCCAGCCTCAGTCCTCCACACTGTGCCTCAGTCTCCCAACCCCAGCCTCAGTCCTCCATCCCCAGCCTCAGTCCTCCATCCCCAGCCTCAGTCCTCCATCCCCAGCCTCAGTCCTCCACACTGTGCCTCAGTCTCCCAACCCCAGCCTCAGTCCTCCACCCCCAGCCTCAGTCCTCCACCCCCAGCCTCAGTCCTCCATCCCCAGCCTCAGTCTCCCACCCCCAGCCTCAGTCTCCCAACCCCAGCCTCAGTCCTCCACCCCCAGCCTCAGTCCTCCACCCCCAGCCTCAGTCCTCCATCCCCAGCCTCAGTCCTCCACCCCCAGCCTCAGTCCTCCATCCCCAGCCTCAGTCTCCCACCCCCAGCCTCAGTCCTCCACCCCCAGCCTCAGTCCTCCATACCCAGCCTCAGTCCTCCGCCCCCAGCCTCAGTCCTCTATCCCCAGCCTCAGTCCTCCACCCCCAGTCTCAGTCCTCCACCCCTTGCCTCAGTCCTCCACCCCCAGCCTCAGTCCTCTATCCCCAGCCTCAGTCCTCCGCCCCCAGTCTCAGTCCTCCACCCCGTGCCTCAGTCCTCCACCCCCAGCCTCAGTCCTCCACCCCCAGCCTTAGTCCTCCACACTGTGCCTCAGTCTCCCAGCCTCAGTCCTCCACCCCATGCCTCAGTCCTCCACCCCCAGCCTCAGTCCTCCACCCCCAGCCTCAGTCCTCCATCCCCAGCCTCAGTCTCCCACCCCCAGCCTCAGTCTCCCAACCCCAGCCTCAGTCCTCCACCCCCAGCCTCAGTCCTCCACCCCCAGCCTCAGTCCTCCATCCCCAGCCTCAGTCCTCCACCCCCAGCCTCAGTCCTCCATCCCCAGCCTCAGTCTCCCACCCCCAGCCTCAGTCCTCCACCCCCAGCCTCAGTCCTCCATACCCAGCCTCAGTCCTCCGCCCCCAGCCTCAGTCCTCTATCCCCAGCCTCAGTCCTCCACCCCCAGTCTCAGTCCTCCACCCCTTGCCTCAGTCCTCCACCCCCAGCCTCAGTCCTCTATCCCCAGCCTCAGTCCTCCGCCCCCAGTCTCAGTCCTCCACCCCGTGCCTCAGTCCTCCACCCCCAGCCTCAGTCCTCCACCCCCAGCCTTAGTCCTCCACACTGTGCCTCAGTCTCCCAGCCTCAGTCCTCCACCCCATGCCTCAGTCTCCCAACCCCAGCCTCAGTCTCCCACCCTGCGCATCAGTCTCCCACCCCCAGCCTGTCTCCCACCCCTAGCCTCAGTCCCCCAGGGTCAGTCCTCCATTCAATCCTCAGTCGCCGTGCCCCAGCCCGGCCCCAGCCCGGCCCCAGCCCCGGCCCCAGCCCGGCCCCAGCCCGGCCCCAGCCCGGTGCCAGCCTGCAGCTCCAGTCCAGAGCAGCTCCTGTGAGTGTCCTTGTTCTCCTCCCGTGGTCTGGGTGACTCACAGGAGCCTCCAGCAGGTGGATCAACACAGAACCTTAATGGAATGTACAAACAAATGGAGAAATAAATAAACACTGCCCCGCTATTTATAATATGCATATAAAAAAGATGGCACAGGCCAATTAAAGTGTTTGTGCTTGTGCAGCATTTCAGCTGCGGCATACATAAGTGACTGAAACTGGATGGGCAGCGCTGAAACTTGGTCTCTTTTTCCTAATAAATAAAAAATATGAAAATAATAATAAATCAATTTAGAAGAACTTCAAAAAGGGCGCTGATGCGTCGACGGTGAGACAATGGTAATTTCAGATAGGGAAGACCTGGCCTGTACTATTCATGAGCGGTCTTGTTGGTATGCACAGGTTGCTGAATGTGTGTGCGTGTAGGCGTTTCTCTTCAAGCCGGTGTGTGTGCGGATTTGGGGGCTGTTGCATTTTAATTGGTAGTCCGCTGAGGAGCTGATTGACTGGGACTTGGTGGCGCATGGCCAATGAGGTGAGTTGTGGTGGGGTCTTTGGTGTGTGTGTACGGACACACTGTCTCTGAAACACATGTTACACTGTGTGTGTCTTGAGAGGAGGAAGTGTGCGGTGGGTTTATGGCAGGTGTTGTGTGTGTGTGTGTGTGTTCATCCACAGGATGTCTAAACCGGATATGCGTCCAGCTCATTAGGATGTAACAAAGGAGAGGGAGGGGGACGAGAGAAAGGAAGGGAAAGAGGCAGATGGAGGGGATGGAGTCAGTTACAAAACCTCTTAGGACAAGGAAAAGGGAAGGATGGGCCAGTGCAAGGCGAGAAAAAGAAAGATAGAGGAATGGTGGAAGAGATGGGGAGGAAGACAAGGAATTGGAGGGAGAGACAAAGGGGTTTGTTACAGTACCTGCTAATGAAGGGAATGGAGAGAAAGGGAGGATGTGAGAGGTGGTCGGAAGAGTGGGGTACGCTACCTGCTGAATAAAGTGAAGGGGAGTGAGGGAAGTGGAGGGAGTCATGGAAGATGAGCAGGGGAAGTGGAGGGGTGAGGAACACGCCTGTATCTGAGTCCAAGAGATGGATGAAGGTGAACAGCATTGGAATAGAACTATAGATTGTAGATATATATACAGTACTGTGCAAAAGTTTTAGGCAGGTGTGGGGAAAAAAATGCTGTCAAGTAAGAATGCTTTCAAAAATAGACGTTACTTGATTATATTTATCATTTAACTAAATGCAAAGTGAGTGAACAGAAGAAAAATCGACATCCATATTTGGTGTGACCACCCTTCGCCTTCCAAACAGCATCAATTCTTCTGGGTACACTTGCACAAAGTCAGGGATTTTGTCGGCATGTAGTCAGGTGTATGATTAAACAATTACCAAACAGGTGCTAATGATCATCAACTCAATATGTAGGTTGAAAAACGGCCATTAACTGAAACAGAAGCAGCTGTGTAGGATGAATAAAACTGGGTGAGGAACAGCCAAACTCAGCTAACAAGGTGAGGTTGCTGAAGACAGTTTACTGTCAAAAGTTATACACCATGGCAAGACTGAGCACAGCAACAAGACACAGGGTAGTTATATTGCATCAGCAAGGTCTCTCCCAAGCAGAAAGTTCAAGGCAGACGGGTTTCCAGATGTGCTGTCCAAGCTCTTTGGAAGAAGCACAAAGAAACGGGCAACGTCGAGGACCGTAGACGCAGTGGTCAACCAAGGAAACTTACTGCAGCAGATGAAAGACACATCATGCTTACTTCCCTTCGCCATCAGCTCAGAATTGGCAGAAAACAGTGGGACCCTGGTACACCCATCTACTGTCTGGAGAAGTCTGGTCAGAAGTGGCCTTCATGGAAGACCTGCGGCAAAAAGCCATACCTCCGACGTGGAAACAAGGCCAAGCGACTCAACTATGCACAAAAACACAGGAACTGGGGTGCAGAAAAATGGCAGCAGGTGCTCTGGACTGATGAGTCAAATATTGGAAATATTTGGCTGTAGCAGAAGGCAGTTTGTTCACCGAAGGGGCTGGAGAGTACACAAATGAGTGTCTGCAGGCACCAGTGAAGCATGGTGGAGGTTGCACGTTTGGGGCTGCATTTCTGCGAATGGAGTTGGGGATTTGGTCAAAATGAATGGTCTCCTCGATGCTGAGAAGTACAGGCAGATACTTATCCGTCATGAAAAACCATCAGGGAAGCATCTGATTGGCCCCAAATGTATTCTGCAGCATGACAACGACCCTAAACATACAGCGAAAGTTATTAAGAACTATCTTCGGCATAAAGAAGAACAAGGAGTCCTGGAAGTGCTGGTAGACATCAGGCCCCCACAGAGCCCTGATCTCAACATCATCGAGTCTGTCTGGGATTACATGAAGAGAGAGAGAAGCAACTGAGGCTACCGAAATCCACAGAAGAACTGTGCTTAGTTCTCCAAAATGTTTGGGCCAACCTACCTGCTGAGTTCCTTCAAAAAAGTGTACCCAGAAGAATTGATGCTGTTTTGAAGCCATTACATAGGTGGTCACACCAAATATTGATTTGATGTCGATTTTCCTCCTGTTCACTCACTCTGTATTTTGTTGTGACGAATATAACTATTAACATGTCTCTTTTTTTAAAGCATTCTTACTTTACAGCATTTTTTCAGCCCTGCCTAAAACTTTTGCACAGTACTGTAAATATCTACAATCTAATGTACAGACAGAGAAAGAGATAGAGAACACACCCTTTTGTTCACACAAAAGGGTTCTCTACCCTAACCCCCCTTCATCGGTACGAGACAGTATTCCAGAGCCCCTACTTCATTCTGTAGTATGGTGTTATAGCGAGCCTCCCCCACCCTCCCCCACCCCAGGACTCGGCACAACCCGTAATCTCTACTGAGCCCTCTGGAGAGAAGGATTTTATTTCTCCACTGATAGAGAGAGAGAGAGAGGGAAGGAGGAAGAGGGATGGTTAGTGGAGGATAACGACACAGATAATGAGTTAGCTGTCAAAAGACCGTTCCTCCTCGTCCTCTTCCTCCCCTTCTTCCTCCTCCTCCTCATTCGCCTCAACCGGTCCTGTTCCTAAATCGTTTGAGCGCTGCTTTACCGCTACTGAATATTGCATGAGTGAACCTGCACTGCACTGGACAGGTGTGTGTGTGTGTATGTCAAGTCTCGCCACTGTTGTTGTTAACGATTTGAACTATGTCCTCCCTCAGTTTTGCAATGTCCCCCATCATTTCCTACAGTGTAGTTTAAATGCTGCTCGTCTGTGGAGTCCAGTGTTCTGCAAATCCAAAGAACAATACACCAAGCCCCCAGTTACACTTTCTAAAAAAAAAACAGCAGAACCTTTCCTTTCTGCAAACAACATCGTTTCTGCCACTAAGCGTTTTGCGCTGCAGCTCCATGTCTTTCTGTGACAGCTGAAAATGGTGTCCGGGGTCCACAAGGTCATCATTTTCCTCCCCCAGAAGGCAGGCGACGGCTCCTGTAGTACTAGACCAGACCTGGCTCATAGTGAGCTTCAATAAGAAGCAGGAGGGGTCAGATAGTGGAGCTGAAATGGTGCTGATTGGGATTGACATGGAGTTGACATGGAGTTGACATAGAGATGACTTGAACTGACTAGAGATGACTTGGAGCTGACTAAGTGCTAACTAGGGAAGACTGGAACTGACTATAGATGACTGGAGCTAACTAGAGAAGACTGGAACTGACTAGAGATGACAGGAGCTGACTTGGAGCTAACTTGGAGCTAACTACAGAAGACCGGAGCTGACTTGGTGCTGACCAGTGGCGATTTCTTTAAGACTGCAAGGGAAGTTCGGCTTCCCCCTAAAATGTCAAAACATTAATGGTCAAATATTTACTATTTTGTTGACATTTTAAATCCGGTTGAACACGTTTCTCTCGAAGACGAGTTCGTTCAAAATCTTTGCAAGTGTAGTCGAAAGAAAAACTGCTTCAACCTGCTGCAAAATGTCTTGGTATTGGCGAAATTGCTAGCCAATTTTCAGCATTCATTTCATACAATTATACAACACATTCCTTGTTTCAGTTTAACCTAATTTCCACATAAATAAATGGAATCTTTTTATGATGTAGGCCGAAAATGAGCTTCCCCTCTTTGAAAGACCAGCAGCCGCCACTGGAGCTGACTAGATATGACTAGAGATTACTTGAACTCACGTGGAGCTGACTTGAGCAGACATGGATCAAAAATGGAGCTGACTTGGAACTGACATGGAGCTGACTTAGAGATGACTGGAGATGACTCTTCCCACAGGAACTGTATTAGAATGCAGTCCAGACGGTGTATAAGATATAGAATTTCTCCCGACCTCATTTAGTTGCAGAGTTTTTTTTCCATTAGGCGAGTGTTTTCTCTGCTTGCTTAACCAAGAGGTAAATAGGTTTTTAAAACCCCCACTCCTGAATATGTTCACTATGTGTCTTGCGTTTACAGAGTGTGTGTGTGTGTGTGTGTAAGCGTTAGTGTAATTGTAGTCAGGGCATCCTTTTCTCTCATGGTGGATCAGTGAAGATACGCTACCTTATGGTTTGTCTGGGGTTTGCAATATGTGTGTGTGTAAGATGTGTGTGAATCTGTAAAGGTATGCTATCTGATGCTTTCCCCTGGGGGGGGGGGGGGGGGGGGTGTAGCGTGTGCACATATGTGTTTAAGCGTGTGAAGCTCTGAAGGAATGACTGCATGATTCAGTAGTTCACCTTGTTGCTGTGAGAAATAGTACAGAACTTTGTCAAACTTTTCTTCTCCTGAGGCTGGAGCTTCCAGCACAGTGGAGAGGTCTCTCCCCTCCAGTTAGAGTTGCGTACCTCCTATTGCAACATAGCCCGCGATGGAGGAAAAAACACACACACACACACCTCGACGCACCACTGTGGCCATGGCTTGGAAGGGCTTGTCAAGGGCAAGTCAGAGAGGAGTGGGAGGCCTAGACCATCAAAGTACCATGGGGAGAAGCACACACACACACATACACACACACACACACACACATATACACACACAGATGAGTATCATTTGGCTCAGTCTCACTGGAACAATTAGAAGAAATAGCAAAGGCAGGATGCCTGTCAGCCTGTCTGCATAGAAGAGTAATTACAGAGAGCGAGCGAGCGAGAGAGGGGACATTCACCACAGTGTAATTAAAGCCTTGAAATTCCCTGATCATTCATTTAAGGACTGCCACTCCGAACAAAATAATTCTTGATGAGATATATGTCTCGTTCACGCACAAATATCATGTTTTACATACAGTGTATTGCAAAAGGGATGGATCCTCTGTCGTAGTACAGCATTTCAAATAGCACATTCAAATTTGGTTCTGTTTGACATGTTCAAATGCTCAAACTTCAAATCCGTTTTTGTATGATGACATTGACTTATGTTGGGAAATGTAAAACAAAACAAACAAAAACAATATATACTTTTGCAAGACCTCAAGTATGCATATTCTTTCTTTATGTTTGTGTGTATGTCTGTGTGTGTGTCTGTGTGTCTTTGCTTTCTGTTTGTATGCAGGGAAAGGCCACAAGGACGGTACATTAAAGGTTGCATGACCTATAGTTCTGTACATAGACACGCACGCACACACACGCACGCACACAAGAGCCATCTGTACTCTGAGCTTTTCTGACAGCTAAACGTATGGAGAGGCCAGACTCATTTCTGTTCTCCCTTTTGTATTCTGTGCTACTACTAGTCAGGTAGTTTTCCTTGACGTCTCAGTACACACACACCCACACACACACACACACACACACACACACACACACACACACACACACACACAGCTGTTGTTGCCAACACCTCATGTTTCACCAGGAAGGAATGTTTGTGAGCTGTTGGCAATAGTATGACGTGTGTGTGTGTGTGTGTGCAGTAAGTGAAAGTCACAGTGAGCCAGCTGACCTTAAAATGAGCTGGGATGTGTGTGTTAGTGTGTGTGTGTGTGTGTGTCTGTGAGGAAGGATTTGTGAGACCCTAAGTTTGCACACACACACACACACCAACCCTCCAACTCAGAAAGACTCAGAAAGTTTAGCCTGTGTGTGCGCATGTGCGCGTGCGCGCATGTTTTATGACAGATACACTCATACACTTCTATCAATCCACAGTCTTTGAAGATGTTCAAAGTTGTAACAGACTATAAGCAAAGATGGAATCTTTGTTTTGATTTCTACACTGCTTTGTGGAAAAGACATCTCAGAAAGGGCGTCTTCATGATGTGAAAAGTTCACTCATTCAGTGTATCTGGGTCTTTTTCTTTTTCCTCAAGGCCCATTGTACAGTTTGCACAACTTCTTTGTGTCTCTGTATGTCTGTGTGTATTTGAAGTCAAAGCAAATCCAGCCGTGGGTTCTGCCGGTGTGTGCCATGGGACTGGAAGTGCTCCAGTCTTTTGCTTCGTTCGGCTCTACTCAAACCTCCCTCAAACTCTCCTTCTCCCCTTGTCTCTCTTATCCTATCTCCTACAAATCTCCTGCGGGCTTTAGGCTGTGTGTGTGTGTGTGTGTGAGAGAGAGAGAGAGCAGGTGTACAACTTGAATGAGCACACTGTGAGCAGAGTTGATGATGTCACTGTTTCTGTGGGCGGAGAAGCTCCCGTTTGGATCGCCTCTCTATTTCACCTCCGTCTCTCCCCTCCGTCTCTGTCTCTCTCCCCCTCCCTCTCCGTCACTCTCTCTCTCCCCCTCCCTCTCCGTCTCTGTCTCTCTCCCCTCCCTCTCCGTCTCTGTCTCTCTCCCCTCCCTCTCCGTCACTCTCTCTCTCTCTCCCCCTCCCTCTCCGTCACTCTCTCTCTCCCCCTCCCTCTCCGTCTCTGTCTCTCTCCCCTCCCTCTCCGTCTCTGTCTCTCTCCCCTCCCTCTCCGTCTCTCTCCCCTCCCTCTCCGTCACGCTCTCTCTCCCCCTCCCTCTCCGTCTCTGTCTCTCTCCCCTCCCTCTCTGTCTCTCTCTCCCCCTCCCTCTCCGTCACTCTCTCTCTCCCTCTCCCTCTCCGTCTCTGTCTCTCTCCCCCTCCCTCTCCGTCTCTGTCTCTCTCCCCCTCCCTCTCCGTCTCTGTCTCTCTTCCCTCCCTCTCCGTCTCTGTCTCTCTCCCCCTCCCTCTCCGTCTCTGTCTCTCTCCCCCTCCTCTCCGTCTCTGTCTCTCTCCCCCTCCCTCTCCGTCTCTGTCTCTCTCACCTTCCCCTTCTCTTCTCTCCACCCCCCTCTCTTGATTTCCCCCACACTATCTCTCTTTCTCTATTCTCTCTTTCTCTCTCTACTCTCTCTCTCTTTTCCCCAATGCTTTCCACTCTCATTTTCTGTCTCTCTCGCTCTCTTCCCCCCCCCCCCCCCACAGGTACCGTCTGTTTGAGCGCAGGCTGGCTGAGCTGGGAGAGGCGGAGGGAGGAGTGGACGGCCTGACCAGGGGCTACCAGTCCTACGGGGTGCAGAGACTGGAGGACAACAGCATGCTGTTCAGAGAGTGGGCCCCGGGGCCAGGGCCCTGTACCTGACCGGAGATTTCAGTGCGTAAACACACACACACACACATACAGATACTGTATATATACATTGTTTCTGCATACACACACATACATATAGTTTATGCACACACACACAGACCTATTCCTATTATGTATACACATACACTTACACATGCACATACTGAAGAATGTTTAATGCAAATACACCTATATACATGCACACACAGGCTGTACATACGTCTATGTCCAATCCCACACACACTTGGTCCCTGTGCGCTTTTCTGTTGAGACAAATATTAATCTAAATACCGTCTGTTTATTGTTGCCAAGGAAACGGTCTAACCTTTCCCATGTTTGCAGAGGAGACGGCTGAAATGAAAGATTTATTAAGCAGTAATGAAGCGCTTGTTTGTCATTACTGTGTGTTTGTACTGCATGCTCCCTCTCTCTCTCTGTCTCTCCCTCTGTCTCTCCCTCTGTCTCTCTCTCTCTCTGTCTCTCCCTCTGTCTCTCTCCCTCTGTCTCTCCCTCCCTCTCTCCCTCTCCCCCTCTCCCTCTCCCTCTCTCCCTCTCTCCCTCACTCTCTCTCTCTCTCTCTCTCTCTCTCTCTCTCTCAGAGAGCAGCACAAACTAAAAGCACTGCAGGCTAGTTCTTCCTGGTTCTTCTCTAGTCCGTTCTCCACTCAATATTTCAGTGTTTGATCCAACTCCAAGCAATTCTATTGTGTGTGTGAATGTGTGTTTGTGTGTGTGTGTGTGTGTGTATAATGAGTTGCTTCTCTGTAGAACTGAGCTAGTTGTGCATGCCCCCCCCCCCCACCCCAGCTCTGATCTCCCTCCAGGAGAGAAACAAAGAGGGGCTGATGCGATGGAGGGATGGAGGGACGGAGGGAGGGATGGAGAGGAGCGATAGAAAACACAAGTGCCCGGTGGGGTTTCGCTCCAGCCGGGCTCCACGCGGATCGATGACTCCCGTCCTCCCGATCGGCCTATCAGGAGATAGGAGAACACCACGGCTGGGTTCTAATCCTCTCTGGTGTCTTTCTCCCTCCTTGTCACTTTTCCTGTCTCCTTCACTTCCTTAATTTCCTTGACTCCTTCACCTCCTTACTTGTGTAAAATTGGCTCCCTGATTGCCTCGGTAGTGTGTTGGTACTGTGCACGCTCACACGTGATGTCACATCCTGCTAGCCTAGTTGGGTGTGTGCTGCTAGTGTTAGAGGACAGCCAAGGGAGGTCAAAAAGGCTATTGGGACACACCCCTGGATTGCTGATTGGCTGAGTGTTGGCCCTCCTAGCCAATATGAAACCTGCTGGGTGTAATTTCGTCTGACTGCTAACATACACAGACACACACACTTAATTCTCACCCTCGTTTCATCACACTCCCTCCCCCCCCGCACACACACACACATCCACTTAAATTTAAAGGTAGTCATTTAGCAGACGCTCTTATCCAGAATGACTTACAGTTAGTACAGGGACATTCCCAGAGGCAAGTAGGGTGAAGTGCCTTGCCCACACAACACCATTTTTGCACAGCCTGGAATCGAACCGGCAACCTTCTGCCCGATTCCCTAAACGCTCAGCCATCGGACTTCTTAGAACACACAGACACAGACATCTGTGGAATTGTTCAGCTTTAACCCATCACAAGTCCCTGAGCGCTGAAGGTGTTGACGCCCTGTGATACCCATCTTGTGCCTTCTCTTCGCCTCCCCCCTCCCTCCCTCCCTCCCTCCCTCCCTCCCTCCCTCCCTCCCTCCCTCTCTCCCTCTCTCCCTCTCTATCTCTCTCCATCCTCTCTCTCTCTCTCCCCCTCTCCCTCCCTCCATGCCTCCTCACCTGCCTCTCCAGAGAACAAAGATCCTCTCACCTGCCCAGAATTAGAAATTCACCAATTCAACCTCGGAACAGCACATAGTGTGAGCTTTGTATGTGTGTGTGTGTGTGAGAGAGACACGTCATTGTCAGTTTGCCGCCCCAGGCGTGTTATTAAGCTGCGATACTGCAGCCTCAGGCTACTAACACCACCTCAGTCTGCCTAATGGAGCCAGGGGACTGTGTGTGTGTGTGTGTGTGTGTGTCGTGTGTGTGTGTGTGTGTGTGTGTGAGCGTGAGTGTGTGTGTGGGCAAACAAAGGCCCAGTCATGGATCCCACAGTGCATGTGGGAGGGACAAGGAAAGAGTAGGGAAGGGATGGAGGAGTGGAGGTGAGGCAGGGCAGAGAGGGTTTAGGAGATGTGTCCCTGCCGTAGGCTGCCTTCGTCCTTATCAGGTGTGTGTGTGTGTGTGTGTGTGCGCGCTGTGTGTGAATACAGCGTGACCCCCCCCCCCCCCCACAAACGCACCTGAAGAAAATGACACATCCTCACAGCCACGCTGTAGAATGTGTCGCAGAGGCTCCACCGCTGACTTAGCACTGGACCCGTACACGCACACACAGCCCTACCCCTCACACCCACCCTTTATATCCTTGGCCTCTGGAAAGTTCTTAAGGGTTACACTGTAGAATTCACACACCCCCATGAGTGTGTGTGTGTGATGCAGTTCCACCTCAGCATATTAGTTAGTCTTCAGCTCAGCAGCTGGGAACATATTTCAGTGTGTGTTCTGCTTGTTAAGATGTTGCTCTGGACGGTGGAGATACTGCCAGGCCACATACTTACAAGTTGCTAGAATGTGTGAGGTGGGTATTTAGGGCTGCCCCCCCCTCACACACACACACACCTTCTGTCGACACGGTGTGTGTGTGTGTGTGTCTGTTTAAATGTCACTCTAAGCTAAATGTTGCTCCCGAGTCGGAGACTGGACTCGTTTTTATCCCTATTACCTCTCTCTCTCTCTCTCTCTCTCTCTCTCTCTCTCTCTCTCTCTCTCTCTCTCTCTCTCTCTCTCTCTCTCTCTCTCTCTCTCCGTCTCTTTCTCTCTCTCCATGTCTCTTTCTCTCTCTTTCTCGTCCTCTCCATTTCATAACACACCTGTTTTCCCTCTCTCCATCCCCCCCCCCCCCCCTCCCTCCCATATGTCTGCCACATTAGGTGTCCTTATCTCTCTTCTCCTCTAATTCACCGTCTATCGCCCAGCACAGTCTGGTGTCAGGCACAGGACCAGACTGGGATGAGATTACATTTAGACACGGCCAATATTGTATTCGGTCTCTCTCCCCTTCTCGGTATGCCTCTCCCCCTCTCTCCTCCCCCCCCCCCTCTCCATCTATCTCTCCATCTCTCCCTTCCTATCGTCTCCCTCCGCCTCTCTCTCTCTCCCTCCGTCTCTCCATCTCTCTAAACCCCTCTCTCGCGCTCCGACGCGTCCTTCCTTTCCCTCCCTCTCTCTCTTTCCCTCCCTCTCATCTCTCTGTCTTCCTCTCTCAGGATGAGGTGCGGGTGTTTGAAGACATAATGCCCCGTTCCCCCCCTTTCCATCCTTCCCGCCTCTTTCCCCGTTCATTTATTCGTTCGCTCCCTCCGCTCGGATCCGCATTACAATGGCGCCTCTCGCCGAGATGGAGGGGGAGGAAGGGAGGGAGGTAGAGGAGTAAGATTATCCATGACAAACTGATGTTGCCCCGCGCGCCGGGCGAGAGCGAGGTCAAGCAATCTCCCGGGCTGCCTTTCTCCTGCTTGCCCCGCTCCAAATGAATTCACTGCTGGAGGAAGTCGCTACAGTAGCAGAGGTGGGGGAGACACACACACACACACATTCCTGTTCATAAGCACGGACACGTTTCCTTTCACATGCACTCAAACACACAGGGACACGGCTTTTTCGTTCTTTTTGTCCTACTCTCGCTCTCTCTCACACACACACACACACACACACACACACCCACAGATACACCACAAATCCGTTTGCCATTTCAGACTTGTAATTCTGGATGTGTAAAAGACAGTCTGTGTGGCCGGCCTGCTCGTCTAAATGGCCACCAGCTAGTCTTAAACCATCATGGAACCGCAGAAGACCGAAATCCCTCGGTCCAAAAGCTGCGGAGAAATGACCCTGTAATTAACCTGCTGCTCTCAGATCGTCTGACTAACTGGAGGGGCTGTTTAGAAACGAACGCGTCCACCTAGTGAGAAAGCGCGCGCTACGCGCAAAGAAAAAAAAGACACCCACACACACCTGTATGTGTACACACGCCCATATGCACACGTGCATACAGACATGGGCGCGCGCCTGCCCGTATGCACACACACACAGGCGCGCACGCACACACTCGCACACACACACTTTAGTGGGTCTGACTGATTAGACTTATTGTAGGGCTGAAAGCCGTTTTGCTGTTTGATTACCGCTCCATTTGTCTGGGTGACGGGATTACTGGGTGGGAAACACCAAGAGCGCTTGTGTGTGTGTGTGTTTGTGAGAGTGTGTGTGTGTGTGTGTGCGCCTCTATTGAAGTTCAAGTTTCAAGTGTATTTGCCATTTGTAACGGGTGCAGGAACATTGGAATTTCTGCTCCCGTACAAATTACTGTAACACTGAGTAATATGCTATCACACTTATCGACAATGTATGTAATATAAATCTGAATTTGAGAAATGTAATAACACGAATGAATAATTCACCTAAAAAACTGCGGATAACCTAAGCTAAGAATTTGTGCTGTCAAAAAATAAAAATATTTAATCGCGATTAATCGAATTAATGTCATAGTTAACTCGCGATTAATCGCATTTAATCGCACATTTTTATCTATTCTAAATGTCCCTTGATTTCTTTTTCTCACATTATTTTTTCTATTTTAATGCTCTTATCAACATGGAAAGTGGATCGGATTGCTTGGTGCAAATGTTTTTTTTATTGATAACAACATTGCAATCGCCTGGCTTTGACGAGGGGGCGGAGAATTCGCATCAGCTGTGTGCTTGGGCTTCAAGTGGTATTTCAGACTGGACGTGCTGCGATGATAGCTCAGTTCACAACGACAAAACACACAGATCACTTCGGTCTTGTCAATTGAACCATTTGGCAACTTTGTAAAACTAAACTTTCCATTCAGAATCTCATTGGCATCCATTTCGGCGTCTCGCGCTCTGCCATTCACTCGAAACGTACCATTAGCCTACTACTCATTATCCTGCTCGCAAGCCCAAACAAGTGTGTGCAGCGTGCCTGTTTTTTTTCTCGGGTCTAGCTAAATCCGGTATGGTGTTGTAGGTTTTCTAACGTCAGTAGTTGTTGCAACAGTGTGGAAAAAGAACGACAAAGTTTGCTAGGCCAAAAGAACGTTAGTCTCGCGATAATAAATTGACGCTGTTAAAATGGGTTTGCGTTGACGCCGTTAATAACGCGTTTACCTGACAGCATTACTAAGAATACAATCAAACAATAACCTACAGTAGCAGTATGCTTTTGTAAGTGGAGTAAAGTGACTTGTTTTGGCTGTTGGGTGAGACGGAGTTTGATGGAGTGCAGTGGGTCCAGCTGGAGCAGGGGAGGGGGGCAGCTAGTCCAGGGGATGGGTGACAGGTGAGGGGTGGCAGGGTGACGAGTGAGGGGTATAGTCCCGTGGGGGAGGAGATAGATCAGGGAGGGCGTGACTGTGTATCTGTGTGTGTGTATCTGTGTGTGTGTGTATGAGAGAGAAAGAGAGAGAGAGAGTTTGTAGGGAGGCCTTTTGGTGCAGGAGAGGAGGATGGTTATTCACTGGAGAGGGATTGTTACCATGAACTCTACAAGCTGTGATTGAGGTCATTTGGCCCCGCAGGTCTACAACACAATAGATTTTCTTCAATCACTCCGGCTCGTGGGTGGTGCGGGTGGACGGGGGAGGGTTCTTCTAGATACTTTTAAGCGTCCATTCAAACCGTAATGTTTATGTCGCCTCTCTCTCTTCCTATCTCTCTCTCTCTTCTCTGTCCCCCCCCCCCCCTGCTCTTTCCAGATGGGTGGAACACCACTTCTCACCCCTACACAAGAAGGACTTTGGGAAATGGGAGTTGATTCTTCCTCCCCGGCCAGACCAGTCCCCCCCTGTGGAACACCTGTCCGCACTCAAGGTCTATTCCTCCTCCTTCCTCCCCCTCCTTCTCGTCTTCCTCCTCTTCCTCTTCCTTCTCCTCCTCCTCTTCCCCCCCTGTCCTCCTAGTCCATGTCCGTCCCCCCGTCCCCCTTTTCTCCACCTCCTTGCAAATCTTTCTCCTCCCCCTCATCTCCTCTCAATCTTCTTCATCTTCCTCACCATCTTCCTCCTCCTCCTCCTTTCTTTGGCTTAAACAAACAATCATATCTCTGCCAATGATTAAGTAGGATACAGAATATAAGAAACTAATTATATTTCCAGGGTGGTTTTGGTTTAGTTTTCCCGGTACAGTCAAACCCGTGGCACACAGCAGAGTTCTAAGAGGGCAACTTATTAAGGGATGTCGAAACAAACAGTCTGTCTCTGGAGTGTTAGGATGACGGGTCTCAAAGACTCTTCAAAGCTTTGAGAGATGATCCCTTAACCAATGCTGAACTGAGCCAGAGGCTAGGACTAACACAAGCTTCTTACTATCCTAGTGTGTGTGTGTGTGTGTGTGTGTGTGTGTGTGTCTCGGTGAGTCAGTGTTTTCGAGCGTGTATGCTTGTGTCGAACCTGTGTCATTTCTATTATTATTTTATTAAATATACCCAAATTGCACAGGTGTTCTTTAATGACTGCGATGTTCCTTAATTGTGTGTGTGTATTTGTTTTTAGTGTGTGTCAAATCTGAGTGTGTGTGTGTGTGTTTTAGTGTAAAATAATATCCCCCCCTACCACCCCCATCAATATGTTCTCTTCCTCATTTTAATAGCAACATACCAAAAAAAAGATGTGTCCTTCATTTTGTATCTAGCCCAAGGCCTCTACCCAAAACACTCTCCAACCCCTACAGCCCGGTCCCTGGGCCCTGCAGCTAGCTCTGGCTCCAACTGCCAATGAGGATCCAGGATGAAGGATATATACACCAATCAGTGAACATTCAGGAAGCATAGGGAGAGCTGTTTGCTGCCAACCAGTAATCATCATAACACCGCTGTGTTAACACCGCTGGCATTTAAACCAAATTAATCCCAGAAGTGAAAAAAGAGTGCTTTTCCATCTTTCTCTCCATAGCCGCGGACAAACACACACATGCGCACATGCAAGCGCGCACATAGATTCAGGGGGCAGGAGATAATGAATTTATTATATATAGTTTGGCATCCATCGGGTCCCTTCTGCCTGTCTTTCCATCTATCCCCTCTATCCCTCCATCCCTCTATACCTCCAGCCATCCCTTTTATCCCTCCATCCTTCCATCGCTCCAGCCATCCTTCTATATCCCTCCATCCTTCCATCCCTCTATACCTCCAGCCATCCCTCCATCCCTCTATCCCTCAATCCTTCCATCCGTCCATCCCTCCGTCTTCCTGACTGGCAGGCAGGAGGTCTGGGGGTGGGGGAGGTGTTGGGTGGCGACGAGGAAGCCGAAGGTGTAGAAGGGGGTAGGAGGGGGTCGGAAAGGTGAGCGGTAATTGGCTGTCACACAGAGCTCCCCCCCACTAAGTTGGCAAACAGGATTTAGCAGCGGGGGGGGGGGGGGGCGGGGGCAGGGCTCGGGATCAGGGGGGGGGGGGGGGGGCGTCGAGCCGTGTGCTCTGAGCTGCCGCCGTAAGTGTGTTTGCTTTCTCCTCTCTCTCTCTCTCTCTCTCTCTCTCTCTCTCTCTCTCTCTCTCTCTCTCTCTCCCTCTCTGTCCCCCTCTCTCTCTCTCTCGCTCTTTATCTCTCTCCCTCTCCCTCTCTCTCCCGTTAGGGTCCAACTCTACCAGTCTTGGTCATGTTCTATCTCTGACTCTGTCTTTCTGTCTTCTGGTCTGCCTTTGTCAGTCAGTCAGTCAAAGAGGGAGAGGAAGAGTGGAATGTGAGAGAGACAGACAGACAAAGAGAGAGACAGACAGAGAGTGAGGAATGACAGAAAAGCGAGAGAAATGTCAAAACCCTGCAGGTTATTTTCCAAATCAGCAATATCTGTACCTCAGGCATTATGATGTTGGTGAGTATCATGGCACATGACTGACAGAAGGTGAACATGCACACACACACACACATACATACGCACGTTCACCATTAAATCATTCATGAGCCTCTCTGTCTCACTTCTCGCAAAATCAATGTAATGAATTCAACCCGCCTTCTTCCGCTGCTCTCAGGGCCCTGCGTGTGTTTGCGTCAGCGTGCGTGCACGCGCGCAGCGCGTGTGTGTAGGATCGGTATCCGTGCGTGTGCGTCGTTCGGGGAGGCGCAGCCCCTGTACGCTCCTCGCAGCGCGGGATCACCTCAAGAAAACACCTCGAAAATCAAATGCCTCTCGTCGCTTAATAATGGATGAGGCGGGAAGGGGGGGGGGGGGTGCGCATGGTGTTTACGGAGTTTGCGAACTCCGGCGGCGAGGGAGGACCCTTTGCAAGACTGTCGGCATTTACCATGCTGTTTGGTCATCCCCCCTGGCCAACCTCACAACCCCCCCCCCCCACCACCCCTCCCCCATTCCCCTATTCACCGAAAAACGTCTTGTACTTCATGGACGCCCGGGGAGGAGAGTGGGGGGGGGGGGGAGGAGAAAGGAGAACTGAAAGTTCTCCTTTCTTCTTCCCCTCCGAGCTTCCAAAGGTCAGGGTCGAATAATGGTAGGCACTGGTAGAATAATTACACCCCACACACAGTTCTCTCTCTCTCTCTCTCTCTCTCTCTCTCTCTCTCTCTCTCTCTCTCTCTCTCTCTCTCTCGTCTCTCATGGCCATCACTCAGATCTGCGACGGCGGAATTCTCCACCCTCCCTCCCTGATATGGAAAAATTCTAGCGGCACTGTGTAGATTTGAATAGTCAAGAGATGGCGGTTACAATAAATTTATTTTGCTTATACAGATCATGATTTAACAAAGTACTTTGTGATCAGTCATAACGAAGGAGGTGCTAGCCACAGGTCGTTCGCCAGAGTGATGAAGAACAATCATAAAACCCTGCCTTATATAAACTTTAGATCAAATGGTTTTTCTGAACTCTGTGATTGCTCAGCACTGCTCAGTGACAGTGACTTCATATCAAGTTCCCAACGGTTCTTTAATGTGGCCTCTCTCCCCAAACCAGTAGATAGTAAAACCACAGGGGTTCACCAGTCAAATGGTCAACTGTCCTTTGTGTGGGCCACTTCAAACAAGTCTACAGGAAGGGTCAGAGCAGCAGATCACAATAACAATACAGTTGAATTCACATTGTCTCCAGACCAACTGTCTCTTCCTCCCCAGGTGACAAGAACTCTCTCAGGTCACCCAGACTTCCCGTCTCCTAGTTATAAAACTGCAAATGGCATCTCTACCAAATGGGTTGAATCGACTGTCACTGTATTAAGCTCCTTCAGACTTCCCTTAAAACTCATTCCTCATATAAAACACACATATTATAACTGTATTCCAAAATTTCCATGACATCCCTCTCCTCCCCTCACCTTTCTTCCACCCCCACTCCTTTCCATGCCACCCTTCCACCCCCTCACCTCTCTCCGTCATCTCTGCCTATCATCCCTCTTACCACCCCCCCCCTTACCAAGACCGCCCTAATCACAGCTGAAGTCCATCAGTCGAGAGAGAGAGAGAGAGAGAGAGAGAGAGAGAGAGAGAGAGAGAGAGAGAGAGAGAGAGAGAGAGAGAGAGAGAGAGAGAGAGAGAGAGAGAGAGAGAGAGAGAGAGAGAGAGAGAGAGAGAGAGAGAGAGAGAGAGAGAGAGAGAGAGAGAGAGAGAGAGAGAGAGAGAGAGAGAGAGAGAGAGAGAGAGGAGAGAGAGAGAGAGAGAGAGAGAGAGAGAGAGAGAGAGAGAGAGAGAGAGAGAGAGAGAGAGAGAGAGAGAGAGAGAGAGAGAGAGAGAGAGAGAGCGAGCAGGCGACTGATGGGAGGATGAGCCGACCGGGGTTATGGACAGATAAACGGGAGGATGGATGGGAGGAGGGAGGGATGACCTTTGGGAATGTCATGCTTGGCCCTGCGCAGCACTCAGTCCGAACCCTCAAATCACAGTGACGGCACAGTGACGGCTCCCCCATTGAAAATGGCTTCTCTTCAAACCCTTCTTCCCTTATTTGACCCAATCAGCTGGTGGTGCTGACAGCAGAGGGGGAGGAGCTGTTCCGGATATCTCCGTGGGCCAAGTACGTCACCAAGACTCCGGACTCCAACACCTATGACTGGGTGCACTGGGACCCCGCGGAGCCCTTCCTGGTATGACCTGTTTGTGTGTGTGTGTTTACCCCTCTCAAACAAACAGTGTTTGGCAGGCGTGAACAATTCATGACATTTCAAACCTCCGTAGTTAATTGTGTTTATTCTGAGGATGTACTTGGATAGCGTTCTGTATAAGATAATGGTGTTGGTGGTGGTGGTGATGATGAGGATGATGTTGATGAGATGGATGATGATAATGTTGACAAGGATAATGATATCAGTAGCAACCATGGATGAGGATGGTCAGGATGAGGATGATGATGGTCAGGATGAGGATGATCAAGTTGATGATGATGAGGGTCAGGATGAGGATGGTCGGGATGAGGATGATGATGGTCAGGATGAAGATGATGGTCAGGATGAGGATGATGATGGTCAGGATGAAGATGATGGTCAGGATGATGATGGTTAGGATGATGATGATGATGATGGTCAGGATGAGGATGATGATGGTTAGGATGAAGATGGTCAGGATGAGGATGGTCGGGATGATGAGGGTCAGGATGAGGATGGTCAGAATGAGGATGATCAAGATGATGATTATGGTCAGGATGATGATGGTCAGCATGAGGATGATGATGGTCAGGATGAGGATGATGGTGGTCAGGATGATGATGGTCAGCATGAGGATGATGGTGGTCAGGATGAGGATGATGGTGGTCAGGATGATGATGGTCAGCATGAGGATGATGATGGTCAGGATGAGGATGATTATGGTCCAGGATGATTTTGGTCAGGATGATGATGGTCAGGATGAGGATGATGATGGTCAGGATGAGGATGGTCAGAATGAGGATGATCAAGATGATGATTATGGTCAGGATGATGATGGTCAGCATGAGGATGATGATGGTCAGGATGAGGATGATGGTGGTCAGGATGATGATGGTCAGGATAATAATGGTCAGGATGATGATGGTCAGGAGCATGAAGGTCATGATGATTGTTCTCCTGGCCGACTCTCGGACTCTTGTCTTTTATTTAGCTAACCTCTGGCTATTATACACAGCTCCATCTCTCTTTCTCTCTCTCGCCTAACCCAGGTCACCTCTTTCTGGAAAGATGAACCTTGTTTTCCCCCTTTAGCCACATGTATCTCTCAGATGTTCTCTTGCTGCTCTGCCTCCCCCCGCT
>NC_085036.1:6186111-6226200 GCF_963692335.1 Osmerus eperlanus
CCTCTTTTCAATTCCCTGCTCTTAAACAAAACACAGAGGAACACACTCACCCCTAGACAGGAGAGAGAGAGAGAGAGAGAGAGAGAGAGACAGAGAGAGAGAGAGAGAGGGGGGGGAGATGAAGGGAGGGGAAGAAAGAAAACGAGGTGGAAGAGCGGAGGAAGACAGGATAGAGGACATGCTCGACTACCTGGGTCGTGTGTGTGTGTGTGTGTGGTAGCCCGATTTCCATCTCCCTGTCAGCAGAATTGGACAATTTAAAGTGTCCATAGAAAGGACACGCTACACGGAGCTGCTTCTCCGTCTGTGTTGTCAGAAAAAAAGCTCAGTGTGCTTACCCGACTCCCCCCCCCCCTCAAAAAAAGGCACTCAGAATCCCAGAAGTGTTGGGCGAAAGGAAAGTAAAGTGCTTTGAAAGTGTGCTCTTAAAGTTAATTTGTACATTTGTGTTCCCGACACACCAAAAAAAAGGTGTCGACATTTGCCGTGTTTGGTCTCCGTAGCAAGTCTGCCCAACAGCCAGGAACGTCATTTGTAGGCACACTGTTGTACACGAAAAACAATAGGCCAAGAGGCCCACATTTCATCAGGTTTATTTACTGTACTTATTGCGTTGCATTCCCAGCCATTACGCTTTCCCACTCGTGTACCTTTCATAAACATTGCCGGTGCTTCGTTCCATTCGTGCAATGTGTGGGAATAATTCCTGTGATTAAGTCACAGGAGTCAGGTGGCTGAGCGGTGAGGGAATCGGGCTAGTAATCCGAAGGTCGCCAGTTCGATTCCCGGTCATGCCAACTGACGTTGTGTCCTTGGGCAAGGCACTTCACCCTACTTGCCTCGGGGGGAATAAGAGCGTCTGCTAAATGACTAAATGTAAATGTAAGTCAAGCGCTTGAGACTGCGCAGGAATAAATCAGCTTGCTGTTGGGCCCTGGGAGCAGCATTGTTTCTGAAGCCAAACATGGATAGGAACCGGGTCTGTCAGTGTGTGAGTGGGGGAGCTTCTGTTGCGCCGCTGTATCGACAATTGTCGTCTGCCCGTATTCTTTACACGCGCGCGAGTACACAGCCACATTGTGACTGCTGTACTAATTAGGGCCCACTTTCCTCACAGTGAGAGTTGGGGCGTCGGCCTCTCTGTCTCGCTCTCTCTCTCCCTTGTTCTCATGCGTGTGATGTGCGGCATGCACACGCACGGGCAGGACTCAGGAAGAACAGAGAGAAAAAGGGACGTTTGGGGGAGAGGGAGGGTAAGAGAGAGAGAAAGCGAAGACCGGGGGAGTGAGAGAGAGAGAGAGAGAGAGGGAGAGGGAGAGAGGGACTGGGTTAGACAGTACAGTACAGCTCAGTGATCAAAGCAGCTGTTATTTTTTCTTCTGTAGAAATAAGTGTCTCATGCAATTTGGATTAGACTTTTCCTTAGCGTGGAGAGATGGTGCAGAATTGATCAATTGCGTGTGTGTGTATGAGATTTCTGCCTTTTGTTTTGGTTTGTGCATGTGTGTGCATGCTTCTATACCCTGGTGTGTGTGTTTTGCATCCAAGTGAGTGTTCAAACAGCCCAACCACTGAGGTGTTCCCTGACCCTCATTAAGTATTTAACAGCCTGTTAGGCGGGCTTGGGAATAGCTCTCTTGTGACTGACAGATGGAGTCCCTGGTATGTGTGTGTGTGTGTGTGGGGGGGGGGGGTAACTTTACTCTGTAAAGTAAAGTAATGTGGTTATTAGAGTAATCTACAGGATATCTGGATATATAGATATAGATCGAGTAATCTGTTTGTTAGAGTAATCTGTATTGTCCAGTAATCGTTCTATCCTCCTGTTTATTTGAGGAATCTCTACGGTAAAGTAATCTAATGTATGTCTGATAGAAATAGATCTTAATCACTAGATATAAGCTATTATGATACTGTATATCTCTCTGGTTCAGGCCTTAAAAGGTGACTGTGTGTGTGTGTGTGTGCGTGTGCGTTTGTGTGTGTGTGTGCGTTTGTGTATTACATTTAGTCATTTAGCAGACGCTCTTATCCAGAGCGACTTACAGTAAGTACAGGGACATTCCCCCGAGGCAAGTAGGGTGAAGTGTCTTGCCCAAGGACACAGCGTCAGTTGGCATGACCGGGAATCGAACTGGCAACCTTCGGATTACTAGCCCGATTCCCTCACCGCTCAGCCACCTGACTCCCTGTGTGTATGTGTGTGAGTGAGAGAGAGGCAGAGAGAGGCAGAGAGAGAAGTAATTAAAGATGATTCAGTTGAAGCCAGACCCTGTTGCTTCAAAGAATCTGTGCTTGAGGGGCCAATAATATGTGTGTATGCACTGTTCTCAGTGTTTATTAAAAATAATGCATCCACACACTGCAGAACACACACATTTATCACTCCAAGAGAGAGAGAGAGAGTTGGAAATCAATCTGTTTGATGTCAAGGTGGATCTCATATTCTCTCAGCCCCGTAAGCATTCTAATACTGTCGAGAGATCTCCTCCTTAGTAATGAGAGACATACCCTAACCGACTTTTAATGGGCAAGGCTTATGAGGCTCGAAATAGCAAACAGTAACACTATTACTTGCGTGTATAAGGTCTGGATGCATTCAGTAAATCTCGTTTCCCCTCATTGACACTGTTTAGAGGATCCCAGTCACCACAGTCCTGAAGCAGGTGGGGCTGGTGCATTACATCACCGACTTGTCACTGGCGATAGCTGTTCATGAGGCCCAACAGTGACCTCTTGTGGCTGTAGGGTGAATTCAAATTCATTGAAACGGCCTTCTCTTTCCACGCCTTGTATGTAGTCCATAGACTACCGTTGATTTATTGATTTATTCATGGGCCCTTTCTTCTCTGCAGTGTTGTACAACCTCTTTTCACCCTTGTATCCGCACACACTACATACACACTATCCCCCCGTTGTCTCACATGTTCATGCATGCCCATAGCAACACACACACCCATAAAATCCCTTCACACCCACACACACATACACACTCAGAGTGGTGCAGTTCGAAGGGTCAGCAGGACTTTAATGGACAATATTGACATTAATGTCTCAGTCCAAGAGATTGCTGACTGCTTGGAAATTATATTTGCTCTACCTCTCCCTTAAGAGATGTTTTTACCTCAGTGCTTTTGTGTTTGTTTGTGTGTGTGTGTTTTGGAATTACTTCTTAATCGCAGTGATTTGTCAGGGCTGCCTAAGGACCGCTTAGGTTTTAACCTCTCGTGAACGCAGTAAAGGATATATACTCCCCCACACACGACAGGCTAAAATTGTTCCACAGAAAGAAGCAAAACAGTGTCTGTATATTTCTGTTGACGCTTTTTACATGTGCATATGCTCCAAGCTACAATATGGTTGAAAATATATATTTACACCCCCGCCCCCCCCCCTCCCCATCTGTCCCTCTCTCTCTCTCTCTCTCTCTCTCTATCTCATTATCTCTCTCTCACTCTCTCCCTCCCTCTCTCTCTCCCGTTCTCTCTCTCCATCAGATCTACATTCCATGCCGTACAGCTCTGGTTCTGGTCAATGAAGATATAGATTACGGTCACTAAGAAGTGGAAGGAGGCTTCTGGCTACTGGATTTGTCCCTGGTGTGTCCCCAGGTGTGACCATGTTCCTTTATGAGGATGCAAAGGGTCATATCGTCAATGAAACATCATGTCTTCCAGGTTTTAGAATGAGCAGTGCCTTCAAAACCCATTTTTGAAAGACTCACTACGTAGAAGTAGGCCTTTGCTGTAGATTAGCCCATGTGTAGAACACTGAACAAAGTCAGTGCAGTCAGCAGATACTGTGTATGTTATCCATGTCATTCACCCTCTGTTCTATAGTTATTATAGTTTTTTGGGGATGGTACTACGGAATGCGACTGGTTATTTGGTAGCACGAGTTAGGATTCAAAGTGTCAATAAATAAATAAGTGTTATGACAACAATAAATCAATTATCTTACCTCTGTTCTCGTTTTTTAATCATCCTGTATGGCCGCTATAATTAAACTAGAAGTAGGCTATT
The DNA here is from genome assembly GCF_963692335.1 of Osmerus eperlanus. Classification (NCBI taxonomy): domain Eukaryota; kingdom Metazoa; phylum Chordata; class Actinopteri; order Osmeriformes; family Osmeridae; genus Osmerus; species Osmerus eperlanus. Next base: position 6,190,134 of record NC_085036.1, read on the forward strand.
CTGATTTATAAAGCTAAAGGTTCTCATTGAATCATTGTTTTCATTTGTATCTTACTGTAGGCTATTTATCATTTGTATACATTTAATTCTGAATGGATTGTGATGCGATGCTAAACAAGTAGGTTACGTGTCCTGTCGTGATACATCCACACCTGTAGAGGACAGCAAAGTTATAAGACGCACTTGTGTTGCAGGCGAGAAAGGATAGAACCCAGCGAAGAAGTGTGACAGAAAATGGCTGCCCTCTACAGCGGTATCAATTTTGCGCGCTTCGCTAGACTGTCTTTATGCATTTCTTGCAAGTGAGCCTAATACTTCCCAAAAAGCAGAATGTTTAAAAAAGCAAAAAGAGTCAATCTGAGGCGAAGGAACGAGTCCGACGAAGACGAAAAGGAAGACATTCAGCAATCCCCACTTCCACAGCAGCTAGCGCCACAAACGTGCGGCCCTGCTGCTGGCGCAGCAGCCGTGGACGCTCCGGAGTTTGACAACATTGACATCGCCGTCGGAGCCCGAAACGTGGACTACCATCACGGCAACGGATTCCAGTCAAACGCCCTTAAGGCTGTCAAAAAGGAAAAGAAAAATAGGGATGCACAAGGGGGCCCCTCGAAGGGCAGTTTACTGAGCTTCGATGATGATGAAGGTAGGCTAACACTAACCTAGCTAATTACACTAGCTTAGCTAGCAATTAGCACGCTATTTGGCTCGCAAACAGGTGTGCACTAAGTACGTAGCGTTAGCCTAAAATGTTTGAGATGTGTTTATTTGGACTGTTGGCTGTCTGACCAATGTTTGCTTAAATATTGGCTGTGCGCTAGTGTGATGTGGTTAGTTGCCTTGCTAGAAAGACTTGTTAGCTTGCAGTCCGCGAGGTTCAACTAATCACGAATCAATCGCTTTCTGAGATACAGAGGGCACGGAGGTGTTTAGGGTGAAGAAATCCAACTATAGCAAGAAGATTGTCAAGCAGTTGAAGAAAGAGTATAAAGAAGACCTGGAGAAAACGGGCTATGTCAAACAAGAACCAAGCACAGGTAGGTGAAACGGTGCTCTGTCCCTGAGTGAAGCAATTCTCTGCCATACATGAGCTAAACATGTAGCTACCGGTTCATATATTTTCTATTTACGACTTCAACAAAGTGCTGTTTTTTGGTGTAATAACTGTTTGGTTGGGACCCAAGTTATTAAAACTAAAAGATTGCCTCTTCTCCCCTATCTCTTTGAAGATGGGGCTGGCCAGCCTATGGCAGCAATTAAGGAGGAGCCTAACAGTGGAGCAGGCAGTGAGCAGGGGGAGGAGGAGATGGAGGTGGACAGCACTGAGGAGCAGGAGGAGGAGCAGAAGAACCAGGGCCAGGCCTCCAAGAGCAACAGCAACTCGGGGAACTTCTCCAATGCCCTCTCCTCCTTGAGCACACTCCGCCCAGGTGGGGACACAGAACCCCTTCTCTCCTCTCAGTCCACCCACAAAGGTTTTGGCTCATCATAATAAGTAGTCAGGCGATGGCCCGCAGTAACACAGTCTCCCATCATCCCCCCCCCCAGGCGAGATCCCGGACGCGGCGTTCATCCACGCGGCCCGCAAGCGGCGCCAGATGGCGAGGGAGCTGGGCGGCGACGCGCCGCTGGTGGAGACCGAGGCGCCCAAGAAGCGGCTGGTCCGCGAGGAGGAGGAGCAGGACGGCAGCGACGACGAGGACGAAGACGAGAAGAGGATCAGCTTCAGCGGCGTGCGCAGCAAGAGCCAGAGGCAGAAGATAGCCGAGGAGATAGGTGGGTGGAGGGCGGGAGGGACGACCTGTGCATGGCAGCGGGCCCGAGTAGGCGGTAGGAGGACATGTGGATTTTATTTCCCGTCGGAAGAACTCCTATTGGCACGGTTGGTCTCCTAGCACCTAGACTTTTTGGGACTGTCAGACGTGGCATTGTGGGAAACGGAGTCTCTTTGGTGTCTCCCCCCCCCCCCCCCGTAGGCATCGAGGGCAGTGATGACGAGGCCCTGGACCAGGGTCACGACGAGGAGCTGAGCCGCTGGGAGCAGGAGCAGATCCGGAAGGGCATCAGCATTCCCCAGGTAGGGGTATGTACACGTGTACGCACACACACGCACGCACGCACCACTCAGTGGCCGGGCTATCTAACCTTGTCGTTGCTGTGCCAGGTGCAGAGCAGTCAAGCGGAGGACCACAGCAGCATGTACTACCAGAGCAGCTACGAGAGCCAGCCCTACAGCTCGTCCTACAGCACGCCCTACACCTACCCCAGCTTGGCCCTGCAGGCGGACAGCAAGCCCGCGGGGCGACCCGACGGCCCCGCGCCGCCCTACGGCGGCCCCAGCGCAGACCTCGCCCCCGTCTCCACTGATCTGGTAAAGAAACGACTGCGAGACAGGTAGGTTCAACCTCACCCAGCCTGCTTGTCCCCCCTTGTGTCACGCTCTCGTTCAGTACCCTTTCAAGTTCCAGGAGTCTGGGGGAGACTTGGTTTGATGCTGTGGGGTGGAGAATTTGGGGTGGGGGGGGGACTGCATTATGCAGTACTTTGCTACCTCTAAACCTTGTTTACATCAAGTACCTCGGTACTCCAGGATTACATTCTTTTCACAATGAGCTCCTTAAGTGTCGGTAGCAGAAGGCTAGACAACCTGATGTCAAGCTAGCCACTAAGGCTATCTGCCCTGATGTTAAGCAAGCCACTAAGGCTACCCACCCTGACTTCAAGCTAGCCATCAAGGCTATCCGCCCTTATGTCATGCTAGCCAGTAGCCACTAAGGCTATCTGCCCTGATGTCATGCTAGCCAGTAGCAACTAAGACTAGCCACCCTGATGTCAAGCTAGCCACTAAAGCTAGCAACCCTGATATCGAGCTAGCCACTAAGGCTGCCAGCCAGTGTGAGTGAACCTCTGTCCAGCCCCTCAGACTGCTGCCCTGTGTGTCTGTCCAGGCTGGGCCAGATGCGCGCCGGCCACGAAGCCAACGCCAAACGCTATGAGCAGATCCAGGACGAGCTGGCCGCCTCCCAGAGCGCCATCCGATGCCTGGAAGGCTCGGCCAATGACAACGCAGATCAATATAAATTCTTGCAAGAGATGCGAGGGTATGTTGGAGACTTGCTTGAGTGTTTCGGTGAAAAGGTAAGGGAGAAATGATCTGCTGCCCCCAATTTGTATTGTGTTGTACCTGTTAGCTTTTGCTTTTTAAATGCTGAGCCTTAATGTCCAGAATTGGAACCTTTTGAATACGGTGACTTTAAAATAGTGAAAAATGAATGGCTCCTGGAATTTAATATTGTACTCTTGGTAAGATTTTGTTGCTTTAAAGGTCACACTGCATTAAGGCTTTGGCCTGTATTTGTTCCGAAATATTTGATTCTTTGGACTGTTGATCTTTCCAAAACGGCATTGTCATTTAATAGGTTAATTACTGAAAACGCATGCCTTCATAAAAAGGATGTCTGTCTCACTTGGCCTCTGAACCATGGTTGCAATCCTAACATCCCGCCATGATTGTAGTATTTTTTTTTAGCAGCTCTTATTTGAATACAGTAAGAAGAGAGAGTCTGACGCCAGTTGATGGCCTCGCTTGAGTTGACAAACTCGATGTCAGCTCTCTTGCTAACTTCCACCTTACTCCCCAACAGCTGGACTCTTAGGAGTGATGCATTATGGTCAATGGAGTCTCTTTGGTGTGTGGGGAGGGTCTTGGAGCAATGTGACACAGCACAGCCACACTGCACACAATAGCATGTCTTGTTCAGACATGATGATAAACGTTGGAAAATTGGAATTGGAAAACGTTAGATCTTAAAGTTTGTGCTACGTTTTCCATGTTATTATAATCCTATTATCGGAGCCCTTGCCTCACTTGCTCGCCGGCCCCTCCACCAATCAGATGTCCCCGTGACGCGGTCTCCCGCCCCTTTCAGGGTCAGAGGTCACAGAAGGTATCATATCTTTCAGGTGCCTGCCGTCCTGGAGCTGGAGGCTGACATGCACCAGTTACTAAGGCAACGGGCGGTGCGACTCGTCCAGAGAAGACAAGATGATATAAAAGATGAATCGGCGGAGTTTGCAAGCCTTTCAAGTCAGTCCATCTTGAAGGTTTTTATTATTTATTTGAACGGCCTCGTTGGTTCTCTGTGTGGGCGTGTGTGTACTGTGTGTGTGTGTGTGGGGAGACGTGTGCAACTGCACACTTGCTATTGACCTTTGTCCACTGTCCTTGTGATGTTGCTCTGTCTCCCTGTGAGTTTGAATGTGTTGATGAGAAGGCCTGTGCGTGCCCGCGCTTGCTTGTGTGTGTGGGTGTGTGTGTGTGAGAGCGAAGATGTGTTATTGAAGACCAGTACATCAGTTGTGCTCCACATGTGCTCATACACATCTATATGTGTGTGTGGTATGTCTGTGAGATGCGTAAAAGCCCCTCATAAAAAGTCTCTGACTGAACTCGGCGCTGTCAAAAATCACAATGACAGCCCCTCAGTCAAACTGAATGTTTTGACTGGTTATATGATAGCGTGCAGATGACAGGTGAGTGGTTATGCTGCAGAGGAGCGTGAACAGCGTGTGTTAGTGTACTGCGGACGCTCGGCTGGGGTTTCAAATACCAAGCTTCCCACGCACATAGCGACCCCCTGCGATGTTCAAATTCCTGTTCACAATGTCAATGATGTATCTTCTTTTCTTTTTTTTTTTCAAGCGGAAAGTTCCAGAAACATGTATTCCAGTCAGGCGTGTGTGTGTGTATACGTGTGTGTGCGCGTGTTTAGTGTAGTCTGATAGGTTGTGGGGAGGGCGGGGGGGAGGGAGAGAGGAGGGACGGGGGTTGGGAGGGAGGGGGGGCGGGGGGCTTTTAACTCCGCCCAGGGGCGGGCCCCACTCACATGGCCCCTGTCTCTTCCAGGCAAGGCCATGATGGCGCCCAACCTGGAGGCGTTCAGCCGCGAGCGCACGGCCCTGCAGGAGCACGCTCGCCAGAGGAGGATCGCCGAGAGGGAGGCGAGACGGTACGGCGCTCCTCTGCGTTGCGGTCGTCCTCTGTTGTTGTTGTTGTGTGACCACCAGCACCGAAGTGACCAGTAGACTTCTCTGCCTCGTGATCTGATTGGTCAAGCCGGTCCAGTTGATTTGTTCCGAGGAGAGATGCCACAGTGTTTACCAGGCGCTTTACACCGCGGCTGTCATCTCATTCTTTGACGCACCGTCTGTCGTGTGATTGGCTGACGTGTGTGTGTGGTGGGCGGGGCAGGACGCGGCGGCGACAGGCGCGGGAGCAGAACGGGAAGAGGGCGGAGCACAGGGAGGGGCTGTCCTCCGACGACGAGGAGACCTCCACCGACATCACCGCCTTTGACCAGGAGAGAGGTGCGCACACACACACACACCTGAAACCATACTCGCATCTGAAACTACACACACACACGCTACACACACACACCTGAAACTATACACACATCTGAAACTACACGCGCGCTACACACACACACACCTGAAACTATACTCACACATCTGAAACTACACACGCGCTGCTGAAAACTACCCCGCCCCCACACACACACACGCACGCACACATGTCTTACGCCGTGGGGCCCAGACCCTAAGACGCTGGTGTCCTCCAGATCGTATCGTGCGGGAGAGCAGGAAGGTGTTTGAGGACGCGGTGGAGGAGTTCCACTCCCTGGACTGCATCAAGAGCCGCTTCGAGGCCTGGAGGAGGAACTACCAGGCCTGCTACCGGGAGGCCTACATCGCCCTATGTCTGCCCAAGCTCTTCAACCCCCTGGTCAGGCTGCAGCTCATCACCTGGAACCCCCTCCAGGTAGGTCTTGGTGTGGGTAGTGATGGGGTGTATATGTATATGTGGCGTACGGGGGTGGTTTGTGTTGGCCAGTGGGTGGGGTGGCGGGGGAGTGTGTGTGGGGTTGGGGCTGTGGGTATGCGCCATATGCGGCACATAGGGGCGCAGCATCATGGGGGGGCCAAAGCCATGGTAAGAAATGGCAAATGACAAAATATAATACATTATTTTGGGGGTATTTTCTGCGTCTAGCTGCTGTTGTGCGTTTCTGCATTTCCTCAATGTCGTAAAACATTTCAGAGGACTAACAGAGTAGATAGGGCGCCCTATCTCATAACATTCCATCATAGAATGTTTAAATGGAAGAGGGAGCGGGGGCGCCGTGAGCGCTGAGCGAGCAGGTACGAGTATTGAGTTATCGTCTGTGGAAAAATATGGATAAAGCAAAAAAGCTCTCGGGGGGGCTAAAAAAGAAAAAAGAACGAGGGAAAAGGAGATGGCATGTCAAGGGATGCGACAGCAGTTAAATAAGTGGATGGTGGTGAAAGGCAACAGGTAGGATTTCAAGTGTGACGTCTGTGCTTGGAGGCTTGCGGATATTAATGTTAACAGACTGTCTAGCGTTTGCTAACGACGCTGGGAATGTGGCAGCCAAATGGGGGGTTTACGGCTAGTTTGGAATATGCAAAACCGAGGTTGCCAAGCTGAAAACTGGAAAATATAAGGTAGCATGTAAAATAAATGACAAGAATCTGGAAAACATAACTAATGCAATAATTCTGGTTTACCATGGAATTATGCATAGATTTGCTACCAAACTCGGAGGCTTGCAAATATTCATGTCAGACTATCTAGTGAGTTGCTAACACGAGCAGCTAAAGTGGGGTTGCTTACAGATGAAGTCTGATTAATGCAAAATCGAAATAATTTAACATGTTTTGTTATCGGCTATTAGGCTAATCTTGCCATTGGGAATGAAAAACGCATTTCTGTATCAAAACCCAGCGCATGTGGGAAATATAACAATTAGCCTATGTCTGACGTAGTAAACAAATCAGAACGCAAATTTAAACATCCGCAAAGGATATGCTCGAATGCCATGATGTATTTATTGTAATGAAAATAAAGTACGAGAAATCACGGGGTGATGATTAGGTTGCCACTTATCACAATTTGGTTGCCAAGGACAACCAGGCAACCGTTAATGTCGAGACTGATTGTATACATACACCATATAATTATGGTAGGCCTACAGTGGCTGATTTAACTTTTAAATAAACATGTATTATTTAAAAGTGGGTGGGTGGGAGTGCGTGTGGAAGTGTTGGTAGCGAGTCCAGACCTTGAATGCCTCTCCTCTCTCTCCCTCCCTCCCTGCCTCCATCCAGGCAGAGTGTGCTAACTTTGAGTACATGCTGTGGTTTGAGTCGCTGCTGTTCTACGGCTGTGAGGAGCAGAGCAGCTCACAGAAGGCTGATCTGGACGTGGGGCTACTGCCCGCCATCGTGGAGAGGGTCATACTGCCCAAGCTGGCAGGTCAGTGTCTCTCTCTCACACACCCTCATACATTCACTCTCACTCGCTCTCATACAAACCCACAGGGTAATATGCATACCTGCATGAAGGGGAGTCAGATGGCTAAGCGGTTAGGGAATCGGCCTAGTAATCTGAAGGTTGCCAGTTCGATTCCTGGTCATGCCAACTGACGTTGTGTCCTTGGGCAAGGCACTTCACCCTACTTGACTCGGGGGAATGTCCCTGTACTTACTGTAAGTCGCTCTGTATAAGAGCGTCTGCTAAATGACTAAATGTAATGTAAATGTAATGAAGGGGATTGGTTATTATTGAATCAAATTTCCCATTTTAGCGATGCTTTTAGCCACAGCGACGCAGAAATAGTGCATATAGAAAATACAGCAGAAGATCAAGGATCAGAAGTGTATCGTTCTACAGTATTTCAGTGGTCCGAGTCAACTGCCTGTATATACATCTCAAGTGTGTGTGTGTGTGTGTGCGTGCGTGCGCGCGCAGTGCTGGCTGACCAGGTGTGGGACCCCCTCTCCAGCAGCCAGACAGCCAGACTGGTGGCGTTCGTCCACAGACTGGTTAAAGGATACCCCACGGTGCTCAACGGAGACAACCGCAACACACAGGTAGGAGTACAGACATGCACACACGGGTAGGGTTAGACACACGCACCCACACAGTGTACATATAAAGGTGGGATTTGCCGATATACACCCTCCACACACTGCCAACACACACACATGGGTAAGATAACACACACAAAAGGGTTAGTGTGGCGACGCACGCACACACCTACACCCACAGAGTACATTACTATACAAACACGCACATCAGTCCCCGGCACACACACAAGCTCTCCACTCAAGTGTGCGATATCTCTCTCTTCTCCCCCCCCCCCCCCACCACTCCCCATCTCTCCAGGAGTTCCTGAAGACGGTGGTTCTCAGGGCCAGACGAACGCTGGACGATGACGTCTTCCTGCCCCTCTACCCCAAGAAGTGAGCCATCCCGCCCCCCCCCCTCTCTCTCAAACACACTTTCTAGACTGCTAGTCTGTTTCTTTTACCCTGTGGTGCCTGACTTTGTGCGCGTGTGTGTTGGAAATCCCCCAGTGTGTTGGAGAACAAGAACGGTGGTCCGTACCTGTTCTTCCAGAGGCAGTTCTGGTCCTGCGTCAAGGTACTCGCTGCCTGTACAGGCCTGTCTCCACTTGGCTGCTACAAGCACACGTGCAGTCCTAACATGGAAATACCAACTAGTTCTGCAACTGGGGCCTGTTATCATCCAGCCTCATTCAAATGGTTTCAAAATACTATCCGACTGTCATTTGAATATAAGGAAGTCCTCTAACTGTTCTCCTCTCAACTCTCCCCGTGTGTGGATGTGTGTACGTACATATGGTGTGTATGGTGTATGTACGGTGTGTGTGTCTGTGTGGACGCAGCTCCTGGGTAACATCCTCCAGTGGGACGGTGTGCTGTCCAGCTCCACCCTGAAGGAGCTGGCCCTGGACAGCACCCTGAACAGATACATCCTGTCTGCCCTGCAGAGCTGCCACACTGGGGACGAGGGCATCGCCAAGAGCCAGAAGGTACACACCAGCCACACGCGCGCACACACACACGTTTACTTTCTCTCTCTCCCTCACGTACACATTCTATCTCTCTCATATACACACGTTCACACACGCATTCACCCAGTCACTATCTAACTTGGCACAGTCACATTGTCAGTCACGCAGTCTGCCCTTCCCTCCCTCCAGGCGGTCTGTTGTCTCTCTCCCTAGCTGTCTCTCTCTCTCTCCCTGTTTCTCTCTCCTTCTCTCCCTCTGTCTCTCTCCTTCTCTGACTGTACCCCTCTCTTAGTCAGACAGCAGGAGTGTGTACCCCCCTCTCACCCTGACCTCCCATCCTGTCTCTCTCCCTCTCCCCCCCCCCCCCAGGTGGTGGAGTGCCTGCCAGCCCAGTGGCTGGTGGGGCTGAAGGGCCAGCACACCCTGCCCCAGCTGGAGCCCTTCTGCCGCTACCTCACCCACCTGGCCAGCTCGCTGTACCGCACCAGCCTGGGCGGCTCCGACGTGGACCGCCGCGCCGCCAAGTGAGTCGAATCAAATGCACCCCCCCCCCATCTCTTTGGTCAGCGGGAATGGGGAGGAAGGTTCGGTCTCTAACCGCTCTTCTCTATTTCCTGCCCCCCCACCACCCCCCTATCTCTGCCCCTGCCCTCCTGTCTCTCCATTTCTCCCTCCCTCTCTGGATCCCTCTTCCTGTCATTATCTGAATATATCTCTCTCTCTCTCTCCAGGGACAACATCAAAGAGGTGGTGAAGCTACTGGGTCAACTCAACGCTCTGGACCACATCATCACCGTGGCAACGGAGCACGGCATCAAAGACATCAAGCCCCTGATGGAGGTCAAGTGACAGACACTGAAAAACTGACTGGTCAACCATGGAAAGCAGTACTCTAATTAGGGCTTCACAATGGACTTTTGAGTGGCTATATGAAAGTGATTGTGTGTGTTATACACAAAGGTGTGTGCGCGCACGTGTGTATATACTGTGAATAGTGTACATGTCTGTAGAGAGTCCCGTCAGGACTACAGATCACCCCCAGACTTCCTGCCTTGTCTGCATCACGGGAGCAGGCGGTGTGTTCTGGGAAACGTAGTCCGCTGATCCTCTACCCCCTCAATAAGAATTAAGCGGACGAAAGCCAAAACGACCAGACACCTTTCACCTAATAAACTGTGTGTGCGCTGAGGCCTAGGATCAGTCTGGCCTCTCCTAACCAGAACCTCTGTCATATGCAGTCCCCCTCAAGGTGTGTGTGTGTGGAGGGAGGGGGGCACCGGGGAACTACCCGGCAACCTGCTCATGTTCACCTGATGATTAGTTTTTTTTTCGTGTGCAGGCAGCTGTGGGATGTTTGTATTTTAATTTGGCCTACTTTTGTGTCATTTGTATTGTTTGGCTTGTGAATAAAATGTGGATATGGAAGTTATTCATAGTACATGTCGCTGCTTTCCTCTGTCAGCCAGACCCGCTCTCTCTCTCCGACGCTGTTAGAGATGGGAATAGGACTATCCAGCAGACTCGTTTCTCTCCATACATGAGACACATTTGGCATAGATGCGGGATCAGGGGCCGTATTCGCAAAACATCTTAAGTCTTTAAGTAGCTCCTGACTTGCCGATTTAGGAGAAACTTTTTTATCCTTAACTCTTGCAATTTTTTTTTAATTCTTGTTAAAAAAATATGTTAAAGTTTTGGTGCTAAAACCAGCTCCTAAATCTGAAAAGTTAAGGGTAGTCAAGAGGACTCTTAAGTCACCAAGACCAAATCACAAACTCCTAAATTGTCTGTTGCTGGCAATCCGCCTTGGGATGTAAACATTTCATCATGATGAACTTTTGAAAAGGTATCGTCGGGTATTATGATTGTAGCCGAGTTATAAGGGATGCAGTCCCTTATAGAAACGACCCAGTTACACCGGAGATCAGTTGACAACTCTACGCTACTTGGCCACAGGGAAAATGCAGCTATGCGGAGCAGACAAACTTGGTAGGCCATCTGTCAGTAGAACACAACACTGCATCAAACAACATACCCTCTGCAGATCCCACATCGACAATTCATAAGGCGGCCTGTATGCATATTTGCAATTTCTTAACGAGATGCACATGTAAGAGACTGATAATTAGCTAAACATAGTCCTAGACTTGTTTAATCAGTGACATAACCTACAATTGAACAGCTTTATTTGAATATGGCAAAAAAAAAAAAAACTTTACATATGGCAACATAATACCTCGTTCTACAACATTTCTGTGATTAAATCATTAGTTAGTAAGCTTGTTGACATCTTCCACAGACCTTTAAGATTTCTCCGAATTCCTTAGTAAAAGTTGGTCTCAGCAGCTTTGTGAATGTTTTAGGAGGAAACTGTTCAGAACTTTTACTGCTGTTTAGGAGAACTCTTAGTGGTAAGATAAAATGTTGCGTGAATACGGCCCCTGGTCACTTATGTAGACACGAACAGGCGTGTTGCGAGACATAAAGCTTTACTGGGGCAAAGGCCCCTACTCATTATACATAGCCTACAATTCAGGGACATAAGTTTGATATCAGTTTTGGTAGGGACATCAATAGTTAATGTGAGCGTGCGAGTGGGACCATTTTTCCGGAATAACTTGAGCGCAAATATACTACTGTCTTTTTTAGCTTCATGTAATAGACCTAATACGTTGGATTGATGCTTTTATGTTTGAGTCAAAATAACATAATCGGTTGGTCTATTATTTAGAAACGTTCTTTAGTTTCTTAGCCTATCTCATTCAAGACTTGTTTGCCGACACCTGGACTTATGTGTGCGCTGCAGTTGCTAGCAAAGAAGAACACATGGACATGGAATTCCGTGGCAGGCATCAGTTTGGGTTTTCAACTGCCTTGATTGGGATGCTGCATTTTTTTCCGCGATTATCAGTCTAAATGAATGCACTGACTAAATGTAAATTGTGAAAAACTCAAACTTTTTTACAAGGGCACAGCCGATTGATAGGGGGCACGTGCCGATTGAAAAGGGTCTAGTGACGCCCCTGGACACGAACCACAAGAGACCCGCAGCATTCAACTGAACTGGGGTCAGCTTGTACGAACGACTTCCACTGTTCATCCTATAACTACAGTTGTAGGCGGGCGGGGTTATGTTGGAAGTTTTTCCGCCCTATCACCAAAACGGCAACTCGATACGCAACCTTGCATCACACATGTACCCTCGCCACCTGTCAAGAAAGCTATAGGTCTGAGAGAGCGCAAATACCTAAGTTACTCTACAAAATTTAAGAAGTGTCGGAGAAGTTATCCAGAATTCCCAAATCCCCCATGTTGCATTGATTTAGCGGGGTCGTCGCTCCATGCGTCTCGGCAGGCTCTGTAAGGTAAGGTATGTGTGTTTCCAAAACGTCTTCCGTGTCGTTCCTACTCGACCGTGAAATGCGTTTGACGATCACAAGAGAACATGTATTTTAATGCAGTGATCGGTTTTGCTTCAGTTCGGCATTAGACTTACAGCATCCGTTTTGCATTATAGAAAACAGATCCGTAAGAAGCGCATGCAGGAGTCCACATGGTCTTTCCATACACCATTTTACTTTGCGAGTTTGCCGTGTCGCTGTGTAGGCCGGCTGCAAGGCGAAAATGGGATTCTTACTGCAAGGCACTGTCTGGGTCTGTAATGAAATTATTATCCGTGACACGTGGATGTTGAATGACATTATAACTAGTGACCATAAATGTATAATATAAGCCTATAATATAGCTCATTCAAACGGCGTTTTTCCCGCATTTTAACACTGTGCGCGTTTATCTTTGGTATGCGCGTCTGCCTTTTAGAGTAAAAGTAAGTATGACATTAAACATTCCAAATGTATCAACCAACTATCCACGGAAGACTGTCGGTTATAAACGCTGCTGTAGAATAGGCTATAGCATAATTAAGTTGGGTAAAGTAACATCCTTATCCTAGGTTATTATTAGATTATGACATGTCATATCTCCTTGTCATAATTGGTAGGCCTAGCCTCCGTTTTGGGATGATTTAATTTGCCTTTGTGAGTTTGGTTGGATGTTATGTTGGCATCCATTTCACACAACATTGAGCGCTGCTGAAGTTTGTCACTAGTGATCGTCGATCGGGTCGTTTGCGAACGATGGGATCATGGGAGCCGGAGCGGACTCGCATATCAGAAGAGCCGGATCCATTTATATAGTCTATATATTTTGATAAAATATATGAATTGTCAATATTTTAATTAAATAATAAATAAAACGAAATAAGATAAAATGGTCAATCGCACACACTTTCGTTCGGACTCTTGGCTCAGACTAACAGCCTCACCTTTTGTTTCTGTCAATCAGACACGAAGTCAACCGAAACCGAAGATGCGTGAGTGAACTCAGTCACACTCACTAACAGGAGCCGAGTAGCGAGAGGAAGGACAGGAAGTTAGACTTTAAATGCAAATGGAGAGGAAGGACAGGAAGTTAGACTTTAAATGCAAATGTTTCATAGCATTCTTTTACATAACAAATCAATGCATTTGTAAATACATTGTGGTAGGCCTATGATTTCATCAATTTAATAAGTACTGTTTTAACACCAATAATAGTCAAACTATCGCAAACTGTTTGACTTGTCCATCACTTGTCACTAGAGCGCAACCAACTGCCACAATAATTAAACCGTTGGGCCCTAACAAAAACTTCCAAGAAAAGCAAGTCTGATGATAAGGATTCTTGGTAGAGTGTAGGAGGATTTACACAATTGCGCGCACGCTGTCCGTTTAAAAAAATAGTGACCGTCCTAAGATGTCGTTGTTGGCATCCTGAAAGTCCTTGTGAGTGCTGTTCAGTTCATTAGCCAGGAGAGTGGCGCTCCAGCCAGTAGCTGGCTACCTGCAGCCCCCATTAATCCCTGCTCGAAAGCTGAGTCATTATAGTCAGTTACAGACATCGCTCCTTCTTTTAAACCTGGAGTCTGCTTCAACACACAACAAAGAAGCCTTGTCATGGCGCAGAGTTGAGCTCTAAATCTCCAGTGCGTGTGTGTGAGAGAGAGAGAGAGAGAGAGCGAGAGAGAGAGAGAGAGAGAGAGAGAGAGAGAGAGAGAGAGAGAGAGAGAGAGAGAGAGAGAGAGAGAGAGCTGTTGTGAAAATGATTTGGCGGGGTCAGAGGAAGTATTATTATTTTGGCAACGGGCAACCTCCCCCAGTGTGTAGTAGGATGTTACATTTTCAGTGTCCACCAAGATGATATCACCTGGTTATGTTCAGTCTTTCCCTTCTTGAGCTTAGTTCATTCTGGTTCTGGATATGTCCACAGTGAGCTCTATTGACATATCCTGTACTGAATGACATGACATTGCTTTGCTTCATGGGGTCTGGAGGAAGACACAAAACAGTGTGTCTGCAACATGAATAGGTAAACTTTCATTCGGTTTGGGAACTGTTTACATTTACATTTAGTCATTTAGCAGACGCTCTTATCCAGAGCGACTTACAGTAAGTACAGGGACATTCCCCCAGGGCAAGTAGGGTGAAGTGCCTTGCCCAAGGACACAACGTCATCTGGCACAGCCGGGAATCGAACTGGCAACCTTCTGATTACAAGCCCACTTCCCTAACCGCTCAGCCACCTGACTCCCTGTTGATAACTTTCATGTATCACAGTTCCCACAATACAAGTGTGTTCTATGTAGGGGTCACACAGCGAAGATATTAAGCTTTGAGGTTTGGTAGCCTCCGGAAATGTTCTACATCTCTTGTAACACCCCAGTCTGTTCTTGGTGGCATGGCTAGTAACTCCTGCACTCTGGGAAGTGTAGTCCCCGTGGTCTGGGAACTGTAGTCCCTTACCTGACAAATGCCCATTCTAAAACTCCTACATTTCCTACAGGAAATGTAGTGTCTCTACCTACGTGTTAGTCTATCTACCAGCCTGTCTATATGTCTGCCTGTCTGTCTATCAGCCTGTCCATCTGCCTATTTGTCTGTCTGTCTATCTGTCAGCTTATCTACATACCTGTCTACATTTCCAACAGGAAATGTAGGAGTTATTCCTAACCTGGTGGTCATATTGGGTAAGACTGTATCCTGGTTTTAGGACATCAGGTCCCTAAGTATAACTTTGAGCTGAATGTGGGTCACTAGAATGCCACCTCGGATGGTTAAACAGCAGGCCAGAGGCAGGGTTATCATGCGTGCGTGTGTGTGTGTGTGTGCTTCAATGACATGCTTCAGATGGTTTGGCTGAGGGCATGTGAGTCATGTTACATGTTCAAGCAGACGGACTGTCACCCCTTGGGGGAGCTGGGGGACCCTCGTCGGGAAAAGGAATTGTAGGGTCAACTCCCCCTTTAGGGTTCCACTTGGACCCATAAGTGTTCCCAAGGGACTTTAAAGAGATGTTCCCCTACAACAGCACCCGAAGACGCCTTTTACAGTTCTAGATGATAACATGTTTGTGTACAGCAGGGTGCAGGGATTGTTCCAGATTTCCATCCTAACTTACACCGGGGCCTCGGATAACCGGTACCTGTTCCGTTTGTCAGTTCTGCCTCTATTTCCGCACAGTGAATCGGCGCTGCTCCTCGTCTCCCGTGGATGTCCAGGGTCATGTTGTTGCTCCCCTCAGAGGAGCCTCCAGACACTGCAGCCGCTGTCAGGGTGAGAACGTTGATGCCTGGCTCGCAGGTGTCGAGCCGGCATGATCCCCCCTGTGTGTGTTTGTCAGGCAGAGATCATCAGGAGCTCGCTGAATGGCCGCTCAGGTGGGGATTCGTGTCGAAGGGGTGACCTGGAAGTACACTTTGGATGAGGGTCGAGTGTGTGCCGATACGTCGACACACGGACACGCTTTCAAACGTTTTGACTGTGCCCTTCATCCTTTGGTTAGGGTTTTGGCTTCTCCCCAGAACCAGCTTCCAGCCGTGTCCTAAGGAGTGTCTGTCTGTCTATCTGCCTACCTTTCTGTCTGTCTGTATGTCTGTCTGTCTGTCTGTCTGTCTTCCTGCCAGCTTGTCTATCTGCCTACTTGTCTGTCTGTCTGTCTGTCTACCTGTCAGCTTGTCTACCTACTTGTTAGTCTATCTACCAGCCTGTCTATATGTCTGCCTGTCTGTCTATCAGCCTGTCCATCTGCCTACTTGTCTGTCTGTCTGTCTATCTGTCAGCTTATCTACATACCTGTCTATCAATCAGCCTGTGTATCTACTTACCTGTCTGCCTGCCTGCCTGCTTGTCTGCCTGTCTGTCTGTCTATCTGTCTGTCTATCTGTCAGCAGATCTGTTGTGGAGAGGTTTAGGTGTCATCACGTATCACTTAATACACACACACACAAACAAAGTTTCAACCCACTCTGATAAGGGCACAGCATGAACGTGTGTGTGTGTGTTTAGCTCATGACTTACCACAGTTCCTTGAACCAGGGAAGGTTGTGAATGTACCCAAGTCAGAGTCAACTTGTTTTTGTAAACATCAGATGTCATTCCGTCAGTGTGTGTGTGTGTGTGTGGTACAGACAAATGAAGAGAAACATGCCAGTGTGGAATGTCCCCTTGATGTTAATGTTCATCCTCTCTCTCTCTCTCTCTCTCTCTCTCTCTCTCTCTCTCTCTCTCTCTCTCTCTCTCTCTCTCTCTCTCTCTCTCTCTCTCTCTCTCTCTCTCTCTCTCTCTCTCACTCGCTCTCTCTGTCTCTTTCTCTGTCTTTGTCTCTCTGTGTGTGTGTGTCTCTCTCTGTGTGTGTCTCTCTCTGTGTGTCTCTCTCTCTCTGTGTCTGTCTCTCTCTGTGTCTGTCTCTCTCTGTGTCTGTCTCTCTCTGTGTCTGTCTGGCACGTTGGGTTTGGTGTCTGTCAGGCGCTAGCGTGAGATCCATGACCCTCAAGGTCGTGGCAACTTTCCCTGATGCGTTGTGTCCGTCAGATCGCTAGTGAGTCAAGTGGTCAGATTATGTGACTGATCTGAGGCTAAAGAAGTTGTTTGCAAACAATGACGTGTGACGATGCTTTGAACTGCTGCTACAATGACCCTGGTGCTGGACAGGAGAGTCTGTGCTTGCATGTCTGTCTGTCGGTATGTGTGCCTGTCTGTCTGTCCGTACGTCTCTGTACCTGGCTGTAATTGGAGGACAGGGGGTTCCAGCCCCCTCTGTGCCCACCCTCCAAATTTAGCTTTAATGTGTGTGTGTGTGTGTGTGTGGGTGGGTGGGTGGGTGGGGAGGTCTTTGTTTTCCCCTCTTTAGCCTCCTCCCTTCCATCCATCCTCCTGCGCCCCTTTACTTTGTCCATCACTGGAACAACAAATCTTTCTCACAGTCACATTGTCACTGTCACACAGTTTGCCCTTCCCTGCTCCCAGGTAGTCTCTCTCTCTCTCTCTCTCTCTCTCTCTCTCTCTCTCTCTCTCTCTCTCTCTCTCTCTCTCTCTCTCTCTCTCTCGTTTAGACATGTTGAGGATCATGTTTCTTGGCCTGCCTGCTAATAGAGCAGTGTGAGGCCTGCCCAGCTGGAACGTGAGCAGATGCCTGTGTGTGCGCCTGTACTAGCCGTACCGGTTTTGCGTGTGACCTAGACAGGCCGGTCATCCTCTGCTGTGTGTGGACGGTGGACATGGATCTCACCTGGTTGTGAAAGGCGGTCGGTGTGTGTGGAACGACGCCACCGGGTAGAGGTGAGCTTCCTGTCTCTTCTGTGCCGATTACACGTGGCCGTGTGTGCGTGCGTGCGAGCGACACACACGTGTCCACGTATGTTTGGCCGCGGGGTCACGGTTAGAAGGGAGTTCACACACACCCCTCGGCGTCAACCACCGCGTGGCTTTGACACCTCCCGTGTGTGTGTGTGTGTGCGTGCGTTGGATTGACAGCATTATGGTCAAACGCCCAGTAGCAGAGAGAGAAGCAGCCTGGAATAGCAGGCCGAGGCCATGTGATTCTTCCCGTGCCTATTTCAGTCCGCGCGCCGTTAAACGAGAAGCATCTAACTCACTAAACACAGAAGTCGGAAGAATAGTTAATGGATAGCTAACTTAGTCTGAGTACCTCCTTCCTTATCTCTTTCTTTCTTTGTTCACCTGTCTGTTCATCGCTTTTCTTCTCTCCTCCCTCGTTCCCAGCTGACAGCCCTTTGGTTTTTCAGTAAGTACACATTTCCCTTGTCATAAGGGTTAGGCTAGGGTTAGAACACCGTTTTGAAAAACTCGACCTACAGGACAATTGTCAGAAACATTTCCGAAAGGCGTCTGTTTGTTAACTCCAGGTGTAGCAGTCCTTTCTTAATGACGCTAGCTTGTTAGCACGTGGGCTTCCAAGCCAAGTGTACAGTGTGGTTTTCGTCTTGTGGGCCTGACTGACTGTATGAGTGGAGTTCGGGCTAGCGGTTGTCCCTGTGGTTCGTTGTGGCCCTGCTATGGTAGAGCGCATCATCATTGTTGTGTCTGGTGGTGTGTTTGTATTTGTGTATGTTTTTCTTCTCTTTTTTGTTCATCAGGCAGATCATGAAGGATTTAGTTGGTGTTTGGTTTAGGCTACGTGTGTTTGGCCACGAATGTGCCACACTCGCTCCTAAAGAGCTTTAAGCTGGGATATTTGAACTGCATTAGGTCTTAGCGCTCTAATCTTTTTTTAATGAACTTCCGTTTGTGAGGATCATAATGTTATTATCACCCTGTTCGTTGGCTGGAGTTCTTATTCAGACATCAGCATGCACTTGATATTTGTTGGGATCTGTGTGTGTTCGCAACACAAGGTACAAAAGCGGTTTGGTTGCTTATAAAATTGACTTGACTTGACTTGGGTCGGTTTGAAGCACTTATTTTCCACCTGGCTACCAGGGTAACGGAAGGGCCACCATGAAAGGAAGTATGTGTGTGTGTGTGTGTGGGGGGGGGTAGGTTAGGGTGGTTGTGTTGTGTTGTGAGCCTGCCTGCTGCGGGTGAGCTAGCGTGACGCTGCTAAGTGCCAACACAGGCGGCGCTATCTCCGGCTGTCTTCTATCCCTTCAGATAGGAGACCCGATAGCCCCCCCCCCCCCCACACACACACACACACACACGCACACACACTCCTTGGGAAAAAAGCAAAAAGGTCACCACCTCTTCACCCGACCCACCCCTTCAACGTTGTGGAACTTTCCGTTGCGGTATGGAGGTATGGCGTGTGTGGGTGCACTGAGGTCCTGTCATCCTTTTTCTGCCCCTTGGGCCTGGTTCTAGGCTTTTGGAAGTGTGCCAGTAAGGCTGGAAGTGGGTCACAGTTAGTCTGAACCTCCCCACCCACCTTGGTCCCTGCCCACCCAACACACCCCCCCATTTGATACGTGGCTCTGCTAATATATCCCATCTACCCATCCAGCTATCTAGAGCATGCCCTACACCCCCCCCCCCCATTCCACCCCTTTCCGATGCCCCTTCTGTCATCATGCTCTCTCTCTCTCTTACTTTCCACTCCTCCCTCTCCATTTCTCTCGCTCTGCTTCTCCTAATCGGCTGTTCTGTGTTTCAGCAACAAGCTGTAGGCCACTCCAGGTGTGTGTGTGTGTGAGAATATAAGACCACGTATACGTGCGTTTCTGAAACCACAGTCTGTTTGGAGTTACCAGGGTGCTCAAGTCAAAACGTTAAAGGACGTTTCCTTGTTGCTACTATTCCGGAACATTAACGCCCCCACCCCAAACCCCCACGCCGGCGATTGGTTGGACTCAAGGTCAGTCTGAACACGCCTCCCTCTGTTGTATACGTCAGTGTTTATCGGAGCCTAAGGGTTTGAGGGCCAACCAGGGAAGCTGAAATCCCATCCCATAATAGTGGGCCCGCATGGATACGTGTATCCACGGCGACATCTTCTACGTGTTTCTAGGGAGCAGACAGGATTTGCTACCGTTTCTACTTAACTAATATGTTTTGCTTTCTATGATCCTGGGAATGACCTACACACACACACACACACATCTGACGACAACCCAACAAGCGCTTAAGTAAGTGACTAATTGTGTGTGTATGTGGTCACCCTGCAGTTTTAAAGGAGTTCATGCGCGTGTGTGTGAGGGTCTGTCCCATAGTCTGGTTTTTCTCTCTAGGTTTGTGTGAGTGTGTGTGTGTGTGTGTGTGTGTGTGAGTATGTGTGTGTGTGTGTATTGCCTAATGCGTGTTAGCCAGTCTGGACCAGAATGTGTTTGCAGTAAGATGGATTATCCTATGGGTCCCAAGGTTCTGAGTTGTCGTGACACTCCATGGATTTGGGGGCTGCGTTACCCAACGCCAAAGCTGTCAGGAAAGCGTTGCTTAGCAAAGGAGGTGGTCGGGTATAGGCGAACCCTCTGACCAGACGAGCGGAACTATTTAGGAGAGGTGAAACCAAACTCAAACCCCTGGGTTTGAGTTTTCTCACTCACATGCTTCCTAAGTGTAGTGCAGTGGTGCCGGATGCAAGTGGTCTGTGATCGCACAATCCTTTCTGCCTCCACCGAACAAAGTAGTTCCAAACACTTTTATGGCCTTAGTGTGTGTGTGTGAGAAACTTGTCAGCCCAGGTGGAAAGCCCAGCGGTGAACCAGAATGATTTTTTTCACTGCCATGTACAGTACAGGAGTAAATGCCTGGGACTTGGAGCTAAGTATGTGTGTGTGTGTGTGTGTCTCTCTCTCTCTGTCTTCCTGTGTGGGTGGGCTGTATGGTTCACCATGATAACTATGGCTGACTACACTGAGATTCAAACTGTACACAAATGTCGACTCCATTGATTTCATTCATCCATAGGGTGAATTACCAACCTAGCTCTGCCTTTCCCCCAGGTGCGTGTGACCTCTCACCCCTGACCTCGGCCCGTCCCCCCCGCCGCTCGACCTTTGACCCCCCCCCCCTGCGGTCGCCATGGCGCTGGAGAAGCTGCTGGGCTTCGGGAAGCAGCTGTTGAGGGTGAAGGTGGTCCACTGCAACTCGGAGGACTCGCGCCTGTCGCGATGCCTCAACACCTTCGACCTGGTGGCGCTGGGCGTGGGCAGCACCCTAGGCGCCGGCGTTTACGTCCTGGCGGGCGCCGTGGCGCGAGAGAATGCAGGTAACACCCTCAGGGGTTTGGAGCTAGAGATGGAACATATATACGGTTTGGGCGTTTTCGTGAGGCGCTTTGTTGTTGTGTGTTATGCGGGCTTGTTGATGGAGGAAGTGGATGTGGAACCTTGTGAAGGTTCTTGGGGTGGGGGAGGGTGGGGGGGGGGGTTAGTGAGAGACTTGTTTCTGTGTTCTTGTGTCAGGAAACGCAAAAAAAGGTTCCTTTTGGAAGGTTCTCATATACGCAGAAATACTTAGAATCCTGTCCTCCTCTTCTTCCTTCTCCTCCTCCTCCTCCTCCTCCTCCTCCAGGTCCCGCCATCGTCCTCTCCTTCCTCATCGCTGCCCTGGCGTCTGTCCTGGCTGGGCTGTGTTATGCTGAGTTCGGCGCTCGCGTCCCCAAGACGGGCTCGGCCTACCTGTACAGCTACGTGACGGTGGGGGAACTGTGGGCCTTCATCACCGGCTGGAACCTCATCCTCTCCTACATCATAGGTCAGTCTCCGCAGAGGGGCGGGGCCAGGGGAGGGGGGAAAGTCTGTGATTGGATACGATCGGCGCTGTCGCTCGCTCCCCTTCCTCTGTTCCTCATTTTGTTTTCTGTCCCTGCCTTCCTCTCGCTCGCCCTTCCTCTTTCTCTTTCTCTCCCTCTATCCCTTTCTCTTTCCCCCTCCTTCCCTCTCCCTCCTCCCCTCCCCCCTCCTTCCCTCCCCCTCTCTCCCCCCTCCCTTACTTCTCCCCTCCTTCCTCTCCCTCTTCCCATCACCCCTCCCCTAGGTACTTCCAGTGTAGCCCGGGCGTGGAGCGCCACCTTTGATGAGTTGATAGGGAAGCACATTGAGAACTTCTGCCGAGAGAACATGGCCATGAAGGCTCCGGGCATTCTGGCTGAATACCCCGACATGTTCGCCGTGGTCATCATCATCACCCTCACAGGTAGCACACACACACACACACACACACACACATGATCTGAAAAGTGTCATTTAAGGTCGCTTCGGGGACATTCGATGCGTGTTCCTCTTCTCCAATCCGGACTCCAATCCCCTCAATCTCTTCTCCCCTCTTTTCCTTTTCCCTTGCATCTTTTCTCATGTCATTTTATCCCCTTTCTCCTCCTCTCCTTTCCTCCTCTCATCTCCTCCCCTCTCCTTTAATCTCCTCTCCCCTTCCCTCCTCTACTCTCCTACCCTCATTCCCTCCTTTCTCCTCCTCTCCTTTCTCCTCCTCTCATCCCCTCCCCTTTCTCCTCCTCTCCCCAGGCCTCTTGGCGTTCGGGGTGAAGGAGTCTGCCATGGTGAACAAGGTGTTCACCTGCATCAACGTGTTGGTGCTGCTGTTCATGGTGGTGTCTGGTCTGGTCAAGGGCACGCTGAAGAACTGGCACCTGGACCCAGACCTCATTCTGCACCCCAACATCACCAACTCCAGCCTCAAGTGAGCACAGGCACACACTCACACACACACACTCATACACACGTTGACACACGCACATACTCAGACACACGCATGCACACACACACACAGACACACGTACACACTCAAATATGAATAAATGAATGATTGTCACGAATCATTTCAACGTAGTTAAACTCTTTCTATCTATCTATCTATCTCTCTCCTTCTCTCACCCCCCCCCCCCCCCCATCTCTCCAGCGTGTCAGAGCCCTTGCCCAGTCCGGAGAGTTTAGGAGTGGGCGGGTTCATGCCCTTCGGATTCACGGGCGTCCTTTCAGGAGCCGCCACCTGTTTCTATGCCTTTGTGGGATTCGACTGCATAGCCACCACAGGTCAGTACAGGAGGACAGCACCAATCAAATCAAATCAAATCAAATGTATTTGTATAGCCCTTTTTACACGCAAGTATGTCACAGAGGGCTTCACATATGCCCATAGAACTGCCCCTCAACCAACCTAAACCCTCAAGGAAGACAAGGAAAAACTCCCCAAAAACTCTCAACAGGAGAAAAAAAAAAATGGAAGAAACCTTGGGAGGAGCAATTCAGAGAGGACTGTCCATCACGCCTGTCGGTCTCTCCGCCCCCCTCCGTCCACCTGTCCTGTCGGAAATTCCAGAAAAGAAAGAAATAAGAAATTGAAAAAGGAAGAAATATGATGAATGGGGGGGGGGGGGAATAGGTTATGTTCTGAAAGGGGCTTTGTCTTTAGGGTTAGGGGTCCACAGGGGGTCTGGGGGAGGGAGGTGGGTGGAAGTGCATGTTTGGTTTCCATGTTTGGCCTCTCAAGTGCTCCTGGCTCCATGCCAGGGATCCGTGACGCAAGCCTGAGCAATAACTGACAAGATCTGGAGTTTAGGGAAGTTAAGTTTGTCCCTTGTTTTTTTTTTTTTTTCTCACCCTACCCTGATCTGTGGGCATGGTTGGCCCCTGGTGTGTGTGTGTGCGCGCGAATGTGTGTGTTGTAGCACAGTGCCTGCTTTGTTTACCCCAGCTCAAGGTCTCTGAGATGGAGGGTGTGTTTATTATGCCTCTCCCCCTCTCTCAAACGTACGTTGCCCACCCCCTCTTTTCCAGCACTGCGATTGGCTCAGGGGGCCTCTTTGCCTGTCCCATGGCTTGTATGGGCAACTCTCATGTACTGTATATCTCCCCTCACACACACACACACACACACCTTCCCAACCACCCCACCCGAAACAGTTCTGAGCTGTAGTGTTCAGCGCACACACACACACACACACCCACACCAATGCCCCCTATTTAAGGTCAGCTCTGAAGACCCACACGCTGGGTCACACCATATCCCAGATTACACACAGCAACAGCAAGGAACACACACACACACACACACACACACACACACACACACACACACAGCAGCCACCCCGCTGCTACCTCCCCATCTGCTCATCCACCCTCTTCACTCCGGCTGCACTCGTGGCTCAACCCTCAAGCCCTACATTCACGTGGCACGAGACCAGAGATGGCGTACAGGACTGGGGGTTCACCCCAGGACCCCCACGCCCTGACTGAACCCCCGTAACGCCTGGCTACGCTCAGTGTCCAGTCGACCGACCTCTGGGACCCCTAACCCCCCGGGTCCCCTTACAAATCGGCAATCGACGTGCACGTACTCCTCCCCCCCCCCGGCACCAGGGCAAGGTCAGAGTCAGGGTAAGCAGCCCCCCTCTGCCCTCCTCAGCCCCCCCCCCCCCCCTCCACACACACACACACAAAAGAAATACTGCTGACACTTTGCTGAAGTGTTCTTGGGGTTTGGCACGTCTCCGCCAACGACCGCGAAACGAGAACGATGTGTACCATTTGAAGAAAAAGACACGGAGTCCTGGTTTCTCCATGTGTGTCCCGTTTTGTACGGTCCCCACGGAAACGGTGGCTTCAGGGTTAGGGAGGGAGTGTGGTTTAATTACCATGGGTGTGTTAATGGGAGGGAGAACACCTTGTCCCACAAAAAGCATGTGTCTGATCATTTCAACTCTCTGTCGTCCCAAACCTGTCGGTTGCTGGTGCATGCTGGGTAATGGTATGTACAGTATGTGTGTGTATTAAAGGTAGGGTAGGTTATGTTTTTGAGATTCACTTTTTGTCATATTTGCTGAAATAAACTTTCCACTTTCCAATCCATGATTGGTTGTATAATAAACACAACCAATCATTTCGTTCGGACAGAACGGAATGATTGGACAGGCTACTTGTCGCTCTGCCTCCGGGCAGTAGTCAAGCAGCACGTTCATGTGTTTTGGAGGAGTGGCTTTGAAGTGAGGGGGTGGGTATATGTTGGGTTGGATACTGTCAAACTCGAGCCAACGTTGCTCGTTTTCTCCAAAACGTGCCTACCCTGCCTTTAACCAACCCCCCCCCCCCCTTCATCCTTCCCCCTCCCCCATTCCCCGACCCAAGGCGAGGAGGTGAAGAACCCCCAGAGGGCCATCCCCATAGGCATCGTGTCGTCGCTGCTCATCTGCTTCGTGGCGTACTTCGGCGTGTCGGCGGCCCTCACCATGATGATGCCCTACTACATGCTGGACAAGAACAGCCCCCTGCCCGCCGCCTTCAAGTACGTGGGCTGGGAGGGCGCCACCTACGCCGTGGCCGTGGGCTCGCTGTGCGCCCTGTCCACCAGGTGAGGAACGTTCGCACACGCGCACGCGCCCGCACACGTTTCGGAAAACAAGCACCTGTCACGAGGTGAACAAGTACTTTGTTCTCTCCGCACGCACACACGCAGCGGTGGCGTGACGAGCACAGACCGCGCGCGCGTGTGTGTGTGTGTGTGCAAGTGTAAATTTAACTGTGGAGGGTACTCGACCCCCTTGGCTAAAAATACAAGCGGGGAATTGGCGAAGCATATTGCTCCATAAATCTTTCTCTCCGCAGTTATGTAATGCTGACTCAAACTCCTACCCCGGGAGAGAATAATGTTCTTACTTTGTCTTCCAACTTTTCAACTCAAGAAAATAAATGTGTAGTTTAATTTAGTAAGAACTGTTTGTATACGTTTATTGCCTGACAACAGTATCAAAATACCCTAATCAAATTGTCCGCTATAATGTAACTTTTCAAATCTGTTTTTGATTTGTTTTTGATTTGTTATTGATTCTGTGTGCTTGCCTGATTGAAACTCTCTTTCATCGCACGCCAGGTGTTAGCTAACTAATTTCTCTTCCCACCCACCATTCACACAACCAATCCAAATCATCCTAATACCGTCCTACTGACTACCTGAGCTGGCTGATTGGCTGTCCCAGCTGTCCGTCAGAGCAGGAGCAAGGGTACCCTGGGAAACAAAGTCCCCAGGGGAAAATACTTGTTCTCCTGCAATTTACCCTTTTGACATCTAAAGCATAAACCAAACCAGATCCTATATTCGACTCTTACCCTTGACCCGCCAACCCGTGAATGGGAATAAACCCAAGATGTTGTCATGGCGATGATGACACCGTGTGGTTTTAAGGAGGCGACCTCAGCTCTGATTGGCCCTCCAACCAGGACAACATAGAAACCGACAGTTAACTTGCATGGTGTGTCTATCTGTTTGTGTGTGTGTGTCCATGCATGCGTACGTGTGGGCGGGTGTGTGTGTGTGTGCTTCTCCCCTTGCCAGCCTGCTGGGTGCTATGTTCCCCATGCCCCGTGTGATCTGGGCCATGGCCGATGACGGCCTGCTCTTCAAGTACTTGGCCACGATCAGCACACGTACCAAAACGCCGCTCGCCGCCACTCTCACCTCCGGCATAGTGGCAGGTGAGACTTCACTAACACGCACGCACCGGGCCCGCGCCGACATCCGCCCCCCGGCCCTGTCTCCATCCGACGAAAACAGGCTTCCTAGAATGTCCTGCTGTTGTTAAGCACTTGAGGTGTGCTTGATTTAGGTTACGAGTACAATGTGGACGGAAGTGTTTGGGGCCGTGAGACTTCAATCAAGTGCACCCCAAAAACTCAAGTAGTCGATAGATGTCTGACCCAAGTCTGGTTCTGGTTAAGTTCACAATAACCTGCAGATTTCACTAACGTCACGGTCAGGTTGTCGACCACAGGTGGTAACACGCATGGTCCATTTATGGTTTGGTTTGGTGGGGTCAGGTTGGGGTTAACCTGCGGCCAATGCGCTGCCGTGGCGGCTGTTTCCATGACTACTGACTAATGCCGAGCACCTGTTCCTATTGGATTTGGGGGCTGTCACATGGGTTCTGAGCATGCATCTCATTGGAGGGAGGAGAGTCTAAGCTTGCCCGCCCCCCTCTCCCCTTGTCCCACCGCTGCGATACATAGTACTGTTTTCATTCCTCCCCTTCTTTCCTCTCACTTCTCTACCTCCTCCACCCTCACTCCCCCCTTTCTCACCTATCTCTCCCCTACCCTCCCGTACACGTTCAAATCTCTCATTCATTTTCCTTCTTACTCTCTCTGTCTCTACACAATCCCATGCTCTCCCCCTTCAACCTTTCCATCTTTCTTCCTACCTCCCCTCTCTCTGCCCTCCCTCTCTGCCCTCCCTTCCTGCCTACCCCGCCCCCCCCCTCTCTCTTTCCTGTCCCACCCTTCCTGCCTATCCCCCCTTTTCTCTTCCCCTCCTTCCTTCTCTTCCCCCCCCCCCCCCCCCTCAGTCTGCTGGGCTCCATGTTCCCCCTCCCCCGCATCATCTTCGCCATGGCGCGGGACGGCCTCCTCTTCTCTTTCCTGGCGCGTGTCAGCGAGAGGAAGACGCCCATCGTGTCCACCATGGCCGCCGGGGTCATGTCCGGTAAGAGATGGGAGGGGGGAGGAGGGAGAGGGGGGGAGACAGGGAGGGAAATAGAGGGCGAAGGAGAGGTATATAGACAGGGTGGGGGGTGGGGGGTGGGGTAGGGAGAGACAGGGTGAGGCGGGGAGGGAGTGAGGGAGAGTCAGGGTGAAGGAGTGGTAAAGACAAGGGGAGGGGGAGGTATAGACCGGGTGAAGGAGGGGGAGAGAGAAAAGTGAGAAACTAGGAAAGAAAAGGGACTCGGTGAGCGTACGTCTGGATGTCTTGTGTCTCTGAAGAGGAGATGAAGAGGATGGTGGTGGCGATGGTTGTCGTTAGGAGGCTGGATACTGATGTTCGGTTCTTGTCGTTCGTGAACTCTAGAACTTACCATGTTTCTTGACCGAGATACGTATACCACACGTGGGATTCAGTACTCCAAACCAAAGTGTCTTATGGAGAAAATCTATCTTGCTTACTCCCTTTCTTTCCCACACTCACTCCATCTCTCAACATGTTCCTCCATCATTCCCTCCACCTCTTTCTTGCTCTCTCTCTCTCTCTCTCTCTCTCTCTCTCTCTCTCTCTCTCTCTCTCTCTCTCTCATTCTGTCTCTCATTCTGTCTCTTTTTCTCCCTCTCTCTCTTTCCATCTGTCTCTTTTCTTGTCTCTCGCCCTCTCTCATTCTCTCTTTTTTGTTCTCACTCTCACTCTCTCTCCCCCCCCTGCTCTCATTCTCATCTTCTTCTCTTCTCTCCATGCCTCCAGCCATCATGGCGTTCCTGTTTGACCTGAAAGACTTGGTGGATCTCATGTCTATAGGCACTCTGCTGGCCTACACCCTGGTGGCTGCCTGTGTGCTAGTTCTCAGGTCAGCTCACACACACACACACACACACACACCTGAGACTAGATCATGTCTGGAGAGTGTATATTCTAAACCGGATGTCTGTGTTTGGCTTGCATGTGTGTGTGGACGACGGGCTTATGTGTGTGTGTGTTTATGTATGTATGTGTGTGTGTGTTTATGTATGTATGTATGTGTGTGTGCCTGTGTGGGGGTGGGTGGGGTACGCATGCCAGGTACCAACCGGATCAGCCCAGCGCGACCTATCAGATGGCCAACACGCAGGAGGAGGTGGAGCTAAGCGATGGCATCAGCGCCCCCAGCATGGGCATCCTGCCAGGGGTGGAGGAGAGACTGAGCCTGAAGACCATACTGTTCCCCAGCAACACCGAGCCCTCCGCCCTCTCCGGGTTCACCGTCAACATCTGTGTCAGCGTCCTGGGTGGGAGAGCATGCCGACACACACACACACACGCACGCACACACACCAGACCTACGTACTTTCTGTTTTTGAGAGACTACTCCGTTGTGACGCAGTTTGTTCTTGTTTCCTGTACTCTCCGCCTCCCTTCCCCTCCTCCTGGTCTACCCCTCTCCTACTGGTCGAATTTCCTCCTCCTCCCCCACTCTCTTCTCCTGGTCTCCTCCACTCTCCTCCTCCTCCTCCTTCCCTCTCCTCCCCTCTCTCCTCATCTCCAGGGACGCTGGTCCTGGTGTTCAGTGTGCTGGCGGTGCAGGGGGGCATGGCAGTGTGGAGCATGGTGGCCCTCACCCTGCTCTTCCTGGTCTGCATGATCCTCACCGTCGTCATCGGGAAGCAGCCCGAGAGCAAGACCAAGCTCTCCTTCAAGGTCCGCCCCCCACGCCTCCGTACCCCTCTCCCACCCGCCCGCCCCCTCCCTCCCTCCCTCCTCCTCCTTCCCACCCCCCCTCTCCTCCTTTCCTCCCTCCTCCTTTCCTCTCCTCCTCCCTCATTACCTCCCTCTCTTCTCCCCTGCCTCTTCCACCCACCCACCTCCCTCCCTCCCCTCCTCTCACTCCCCCATGTCCCTTCTCTACACTCAAGCTCAGTCGCGGTTTAAAACGTTTGCATGTCATCATCGGGGGGTCATATGGCTGAGCGGTTAGGGAGTTGGGCTATTAATCAGAAGGTTGTTGGTTCGATTCCCGGCCTGACGTTGTGTCCCTGGGCAAGGCACTTCACCCTACTTGCCTCGGGGAGAACGTCCCTGTACTTGCTGTAATTCGCTCTGGATAAGAGCTTCTGCTAAATGACTAAATGTAAATGTAGGGAGTTTTCTCCCCCGCTCTCTGTTCCACCCAAGTCAGGCCCTTTGTCTTGAACTGAAAACCCCTCCGAAACGGGACTGCTCATACGGCATACAGCGAGAGCCGATGTGTGTGTGTGGGGAACGGCTAGCATACTAAAGTCAGCCCTCGCTACTTCCTCGTTTGTGATGCGTATCCCCCGCTCCCTCCCTCCAGGTGCCCCTCCTCCCCATCCTGCCGGTGGTCAGCATGTTCGTCAACGTCTACCTGATGATGCAGCTGGACCGAGGGACGTGGATTCGCTTCGCCGTCTGGATGTCCCTAGGTAGCTCGCCGCCGAGCGCTCACAAACACCCGCCAGGTTTTTTTTGTTTCTCTCCCTGCAGAAACTCACATACAGGCTCCGTTGACACGGCGGTGCAGGATCCTTTCACGTGGCTCGTTCGTTCGCCCGTGAATTCAAATTCTTCTGAATCAAATGATGTGCTTGCGTGTTTACTATGTCACGGTGTGACGGCAGTGCCAGGGGGAAGTCGAAACTGTCTCTCCCCCCTTACCTGACGGGTGTGGTCAAGTTCCAGCGGTGTGTTAACAGACCCTGTGTCCCTCCCCCCCCCCCCAGGCTTCGTCATCTACTTCGGCTACGGCATCCACCACAGCGCCGAGGCCGCCCTGGCCCGCTCCTCGCCCGACACCGAGCTCAACGGCTACAAGCCCAGCCACGCCTGCAACGACGAGTCTTTGTCGCCCGAGAAGGAGGCCTTCCTCCACAGCGGCCTGGAAGCCCAAGGGGAGGACGACGGAGAACTCTAGGACCTGCAGACCCCCCCCGCCCCCCTGCCCCCTCCCCCCGCTCCAACCGCACAACCCCCCCACCCCTCACCTTGACCCCCCAGTCTTGTCTAAACGTTTTGTTGAGCTGCACGAGTGAACCTGAACGCTACACGAATGCCACGCTCCCTCGGTTCACTGACTCTGAGCGGACAGAGAGCTTGCGTCAGCGCCTGGAAAAAGGCTCTCCTGGCCCTGTGCTCACACGCTGATTTGGCGTTCCCAGGAGGCCTTTGTGTTATTTTTGCACCCTCAAAGGATCCTCGCCCTCCCATTTCCCCCATCAGACTTCAGAGACATGACATGCATGCAGTAGGTGAAGCTGTGGAGAAACTGAGAGCCACGGGCGGCCATTTTGGCTCCCAGCCGTTGCGTCGCATTGCCTTTTTTGGATATTAACTGTCTAACTAAAAGCTAACATTTGTTTTTTTTTCTCTAAAATTTGAAACCCAAATATACATTTGATTTTCTCTGGTTCTTTGTTTTGCCGTTCGTCTGAAAATAACAATAGATAACAAATTGTGTCACCTTGCGATGTCTGTGCGGGTGTTTATGGACCTGTATGGGTTGAGCACATGGCTTGTAAAAAAACTCTTTGCCACAGAGATGTGCTATCTCTCGTTCACCATCAGATGGCGTTATAACATCTCAGGCAAGAACCAATTAGATATTCATCTAATCTGAAAAAACTACTGTTGGAAGTTTGCCTATGAATAACAGAAGTGCATATGGATGCAGTAGTGTTATAACACTTGTAGAAAAGAAATTAGTATTAATTTCAATGTGAATATAAATACCTGATTAGGGGATATATCAATGCATTACTATAGGGGTGTATTGATACCTAACTGGTATGCAGGCCTACTGATACAGTTTTTGTGTGTATTGAAACCTAAGTGGGTTCAATTGATATAAGATCAGGTTGTATTGATCCAGTGCCTTAGAGGTGAGGAGGCAGTTGTGGTTCAACACAGTGTTGGACCTGGGCAGGTTGTGTTCCTCCAGATCCTCTAGATCGTCACAGTGCTGGCTGCTGTGTCCTGACGCGCCCTCGCAAGTGGAGGTGACGCCCGCGTGCCTCGCTGTCACCGCTACCACTGCTGCTAACCAGGAGGAGCGTGAATCGAATAGGCCTAGTGGAGGGTTTTTGTTATTTGATGTTTTCAACAACCACAAAAAAAGATGGTGGATGGTCTGGGTTTTGTTTGTGCTTTGGTGTAACCCTAACTACGGACTAACTTTACTCTTTAGACTGATTTTTAGCGGTAGCTTAGTTGGTGACCACTGCACTAAACATCTGGGTTTTTTGTTTGTTTGTTTGTTTGTTTTTGTACCCTGGAGGTAGCTGGAAGGTGTTTTGCGACATCACACACAGATAGAGATGTGTGCAGCCATTTCTGAGCCTATAGTAACCAATGCAATTATATAAACTAAAGAAATATATGCAAATATAAACCAATGGTGAATAATGTTTCATAGTTTTAAAATGGGTGTAGTTTGTATAGCCTAAATAAAATACCTTATTAAAAACCATAACTTTGTCAATCTTGATAAAGAAAAAAACTATTTGGAGGTAGGCCTATTTAGCCAGGTAAACATGTTTGTTTAACTGTTTTTCTAGAATAGTATGTATGGTACATGTTGCAATATGCACAAATCAATTTTCTGTACATAAAATATGGTTTATATTTCTTGCAGTAAATTATTTGTAAATTGCACAAATTCGATTTTTTTCAGTAAATCCGTTGACTCAGCTTAAAAAGAAAGCACGACGAGTAAACAGGTGCCATTTTCTGTTAAATTGACAGTGAGATATCGGAATGATTTGATTTTAATGTGTTGAAATCTCAAATTGTCTGTATCTCTAGACTATCTCAAACTAAACCCCGGCGGTTTTGGAAAGAAATTTAACGGGCCCTACTTTTTTGGAACAGCCATTCTGCTTGTGTTAGGCGTGTGCGGATTATATACGCAGATAATGCTTGAGTGCGGCACTGCCCCGTCGTGCAGCGACAGGAGATCCGTCTTTCCTGTCCTGAAAAGGGGGCCATCCACCTGTCTGACCAGAAACCCTGACATATCAGATACATATGACATTTCCTAAATCCAAATCACCCGTATCCCTGGGGTATTTTGTTGTTTGTCACCGCTTTTTAAAAGTTTCGTGTGTGTATGGAGTTTTGTTGTGCTGGACAATGTAAATGTGTGTGCGTGTGTGTGCGCTTGTGTGTAGGCTGTTGTCTTTCTGGTTTAATGGTTCGAGCAGTTCCCTAAGTCGTGACCTGCTTTCTTTCATTTTCTGCTGTAAATAAAACAAGCTTTTGAAACTATTAAGACGTTGTCACATTAAGTCTATTAGTCATCTCTGCCGCTGAAGTCATAGCCTACATGTGTAGGCCGGATGCTCGATGTTTCTGTTAAATAAAATGTAAGTAGGCTTGGCTATATTCTCTACAAAATTGTACTGGGGTAGTTGCCTATCAACTGACTAAGATTTCCTTTGTATTGTCTTGGTTTTTTTTTGTTTGTTTTAGTTTTTTTTAAATTTATAAGTCGCCATTATCTTGCAGCACCTCTCGCCCTGCGTGCACATTGAGTCGTGTCCTGTTACCGTAGCACAAGCCTACCTGCGTCAGGTGTTTACGTCTGCAATACTGATCTCAACCAGCAGAGAGCACCTTTGTGTCGCAAGCCCAAGCATGTACGGAAAACTGAGAGGTTGGCGACCGTCAGACTGCACCGAAGCATCTTGCTGTGGCTTGCAGCATCAGCACCGCGTTTCTTCTCTTCTCTTGGAGCCTAGTCTCCAACTCATTCCATCTCCGATCGGAGCGAGCTAGACGCGTCCATGTGGCTTCTTTCAAAAGGATAAAGATATTTCTCCCTCGAACAGGATAACGGTGAGTTTTTGGTTGTTTTATGTTTTGTCTAGATTGATCTGCAACCGGAGGAATATTGTAAACAGACCATTTCCGTTGTTACGGAAAGATTGAAAAAAAACGCATGTTTTCCTATAAGGTGGTGGACGCCGCGGCTTGCAGCAGACAGTGCAGACTTACCGAATCATTTCACCGAATCTGAAACAAACATGTGACTCAAAAAAATTATTATTTTGTTTCGTTTGCATCAGTAAAGAAAATAAAAATATATATAATAATCTGCAGACCATATGTTAACAGTCCTATATTATTTTTCAGATTTATTGGTAGAAAAGATTATAATTATAATAAAAAATTCTAATTTTGTCTCGTTGTTTGCATCTGTAAAGAAAATAAAAAATATATAATAATCTGCAGACCATATGTCAACAGTACTATATTATTTTTCAGATTTATTGGTAGAAAAGGCACTGGCTTTATTTTATCCTAAGCATTTTCTATAAATATATGGAAATACATTTATGCTTATATACATATATTTTGGAGTGTTTGCAAACCGCAACCGGGGGCACAGAAAACATTGTATAGCCCACCAATGAATATGCATATAATCATTGTCTTGAACTAGATTTTTTCGCACGAGGGGAGCTCCCATGGAATGTTGGGCGAGAACGAGGGCAGGAGGGCAAGCTGGGGTTGAGATGAAAAGCAAAGGTAAAACTGAGAGAGAAGCGAGAGAGAGAGAGAGAGAGAGAGAGGGGAGGGGGCTCGGAAGGAGCGATGAACGGAGGGGATCGTCTCTGAGGATAACGATCTGTGATAGATTATCCAGGCTTTACATCTGACCCACGCTTGATCCACTCCGTTGACAAGATATGGTTCCACCAACGCAGGGAGGCATGGAGGGGGGGAGAGAGGGATGAAAAAAAAAGGTGAAGATTGGGTTAGGGTAAATGTTTTGCGCTGCTGGATCGATGGGGGGGCTCGTTGACGTGATTAGTTGGGGCCGGTGCGCGAGTTGGCGCTTCTTTTGTGTGTCCTGCCTGTAGCTACAACCTCTGTCGGAACAGCTGGACTAACTGGAACATGCAGCGCACTTGGTCTCACCACCCTCAGGGTTGGAGGTTCAAATCCTGCTCTCACCCAATTGCTCTAAATCACTGAGCCTAGAGGAGGGTTTAGCCCGACAAGCGGCAAGAAAGAGCGTAAAAGGAGACAGGAAGAGAATCAAAGGCTGGACGAGGTATGTACCGAAAGTTCAAATGGCGGCTCTTTAGCTCAGGTGAACACACACACACATCTGAGATAACAGACGACACAGGGGGCTGCCTAAAGAAGCCTTTCAGCCTCTGTCTCCCACGGTGAGCTCTTTGTAAAAGCCTTCCTCCCCTTCTCTCTCTCTCTTTCTCTCTCTCTCTCTCTCTCTCTCTCTCTCTCTCTCTCTCTCTCTCTCTCTCTCTCTCTCTCTCTCTCTCTCTCTCTCTCTCTCTCTCTCTCTCTCTCTCTCTCTCTCTCTCTCTCTCTCTCTCCCTCCTTTCCTCCGCTCTGATACCGCTTAGCCCAGAACGGGCCCTGCTTGGCACTCTGACTCCAGTCATAACTGGAGCCCTTCTCTCTCTCACTTTCAGTCTCTTTCACTCTCTCTCTCTCTCTCTCTCTCTCTCTCTCTCTCCCATTCAGCAGTCTGCTGCTTTGATTGATTGCTGTCTGCCAGTAATGGTGCCCTTGAGAACATTGGATACCTGTCCTCCATTGACTTGGGTGCTTGTGTGTGCAACTGTGTGTGTGTGCGGGCGCGTGTGTGTGTGTGTGTGAGTATATGCCTCCTTCTCTGTGTTTATACTTCAACTGACTTGTGCGTCTGTTACAATCAAAGCTGACACTTCACAAGAGCAGTCTTGATACAGAACTTCTGGCCACGGCCTGTGTGTGTGTGTGTGTGTGTCTGTGCGTGTGTGTGGGTATTTGACCTCTGTCATGCCTGAGTGCAAATCAATACTGTGGATCTCTGCCAGACAGCGCACCATGCACGCAAACCTCCATGAAAATGATCGCTGCCATCGAGCAGTGGTTTGGTGTGTGTGAAAGAACGGAACGTGTGTGTGTTTGAGTGTGTGTGTGTGTGTGTGTGTAGGTGTGACCGGGTGCAGGGAAAGAAAGTATGTGCCACCAGCCTGCAGTGGTGCAACCTTCAAGGTCACTGAGTGGGAGGAGAGGAGGGGGGGGAGAGCAAAAGAAGAGAGGAGAGGGGAGGAGAGGAAAAGCAGGGGGGAAAGGAAAGGAAACGAAGGAAAGGAAAGGAGAGGAAAACAAAAAGTGGCGAGGAGCCGCGAGGAGAGGGAGAGGAGGAGAGGGGAGAGGAATGGAGAGGGAGAGGACAGGAGGAAAAGGAGAGAGGGAGAGGAGGAGAGGGGGGAAGAGGGGGCACGGACAGAAGGACAAGGGAACTCTCAGTGCCTGAAGGCGACGTGGACACACAGAGAGAGAGAGTAGGGCACAGCAGAGAACTGTGTCAGTGGGCTTCTCAAACTGTGTCACTGGGTGCGTATGTGCATCTCTCCTTGTGTGAGTGTGTGTGTGTGTGTGTGTGTGTGTGTGTGTGTGTGTGTGTAAGCCATCACTGTGTTCTCTCATTAACGGACCATAATGGAGGCGGTTCTAAACTGTCAGTAATTGGATGTTATTTATAAACACCAGTGGTCTGGCGGTGAAAACATCCCCTTTGTCCCGGAAAGAGAGAGGGAGAGAGATCGGGCAGAAAAGAGAGAAAGAGAGGTAAGAAAAAAAGTGACAAGGGAAGAGGGAGAGAGAAAGAGAGATCCCGGTGGTCGAGCACATTCCTTTGTGATGGCAAGAGACGGAGAGAGAGAGAGAGAGAGAGAGAACAAAAACGTGAGAGAGGGAGGTAATTGAAAGAGAGAACAGGGGGAGGATGAGTTGGAGTATTGACCGGCCGCTGGATATTCAATTTCACTTGCGCGAGACATTCCTCCTCTGTATGGAAGAGAGTATATCAGTGTCTCTTCTGTCGGCCATGTGGGGCGTTCACACACACAGACACACACACACACACACACACAGACACACACACACATCCAACCT
>NC_085036.1:6226400-6316648 GCF_963692335.1 Osmerus eperlanus
GCAGCTTGGAATGGTCTTTCCCCCCGGCTCACTCCTTGTCACTCACTCTGTCCCTTTTCTAGAGTGATAGATTAGAGGAATAGAAGGATGGAGAAAAAGCCTTAAAAATGATAGAAGGATGGACAGAAGGATACAATGATGGATGGAAAGAATCATTCCCCACCCAATTTTTTCTTTTTTTCTAAAAAGGCAGGGTAATGTTGTTGAGAAGCACTTTTTTTGTAATTCGCTTAAATAAACTTTGCATCCTGATGGCACCCAATAAATCTAAAGGTTTGACAGTAAAATTCAAAAAATCCTATATATGTGGGTGTTGCAGGACTGTAATAAGCTCTCTTGCACTTTTTGGGGTTCATGTTGTTTAATTTGTCATTTGTTTTAACCTGTTTACGCTCCTGTTTCGCCCCAGCGAGACAAAAAATGCTTGCCTCCCCCTTCCTCAGTTACCGACGCACTAAATTCTAAAAAATATATTTTTTTAGACGCTACACATGTTATACATCGTTGGAAAAGCTACGATTCTTGTGCTTCCATTGAAATAAACCAATTCCAAGATCAAGTCGCAATAGCAAGCAAAGTCAACGTCTTTTTCCGGTGAACATTCCTTCAACAATGCCAAAGAAAAAAGTTGTACTCACCCTAAGTTGTTCAAATAGGTCCAGGTGTGCAAATCATGCCATCAAAACTTGATCTGCGTAAGTCCCAAGGGTTCAAAGTATCTAACCATGTAAAGTAATTCGTCCAAAATACAATGTTTTTACGTTCATGAATAGCCATTATCCTTTGTTTCATTATGCAAGTTAGCCGACGGAAAGAAACAAACTTGTTCACATAAAAGTGTTATTTTCTCCGATTTATCAAACGGAGTATTTACAAAAATGAAGGTCTCAAAATGTCCGTTGAACCCTCCCCTTTTGATTGACACCTTGTTCGACCCAATAGGAGCTTCCATGCCCCGTTGACAGCCCTCTAAAGCCAACTAGGTCTGTGCGTTCCTGCCCCCCCCGCCCCCCCCCCCCCCCCCACACACTGGTGTCTAAACAAATTTCTCGAACTGGCTTCGACTGGCTCTGAAATTAGCTCGTTAGCCTTGTAGCTGACAGCTAGCTGAAAATGCCAATACCTCATTTGTATGCGTCTGTGGAGCCTTCAAAAATAACAGTCGATTGCGCAATATGGTTGACAGAATCAGTGTTCTTTGTGCGCCAATCCTTGGAATCAGATAAAGCACTCCAATGTGTTCATGCTTCAGTTTTTGTGTTTCAGTATTACTAATTAGGGATTTAGCTATTATATATGATATTTCTAAGTACCAGAGATGGGCCAGAGATAACAATTATGAAAAATTATGAAAAAATAATACCTTTTATTTGACCTTGACCTTGGTTACAAAGGGTCAATTTTGGAGTCTCTCAAAAGACCCTTTTAGAAAATTCCTGGATGTACTCTTATAAAAACATGTGTCTAAATATGAATATATTAGTGGGTATTATGTTTGACTTTTGATTTGAATTGGGTAAGGCTTCAACCTGTGTCCAATTTAGTCTTCCAGATAATACCTACCACCTCTAGGCCTATTCAGGCCTCTGTTTTCAAACAAAATCTAGGCGGAAATAGAACTTTTCACTTTCCTTGTGTTCAAGCTTCTATTACTCAACACTAGAAGACTGACAGGGGTCCTGACAACAGGGGACATAACTTCTGGAGTGTCAGCTTTCAAAAGAGATCATTTTAGCATGCATGTACTCCAAATGGTTCAAGAACAGCTTCCAATTTACTTGGGTATGCTGTTTAGGCGTTTTCAGGCAAATTTAACAGGAACATGAAAAGGTTAACTACATGGTCCTTATGTTTCTTCCATTGGCACTTATTTTGCTTTTCACAATGTATGCTTCATGTTTTGGCTACCCGCAATTTTTTTCGGGGCTATCTAGTTGTTTATGATCGTTTGACCTATGCACTTTTGTAAAGCTCTCTCTTAGAAGTTGCTTTGGATAAAACCGTCTGCTAAATGAATAAATGTAAATGTAATGTAATAAGCACAACCAATCAATTTTGTTCGGACCGAATGCAATGATTGGAAAGGCTACTTGTCTGTCTGTCTACCTATTCATGTGTTTTGGGCAAGTGGCTTAGAAGGAAGGTGGTGGGATTATTTAGATTGAATCCATTCGATCTCAAGCCAAAATAGCTAGGTTCGCAAACTTACCTACCCTGCTTTTAAGCAAGATTTCTATGAATATTCTGATTAAAACATTCCTCAAACTAACCTTTTCAGGCGATGTATTTCACTGTAGTGGTTATAGAGGTGTTTTATGTGTTAGTTGATGCAGGCTTGTAAAATAGAAGCAGCCAGATGTTGATAAATGATAAATCTGTTCATTGGTTATGTGTCTCATAAGCTTAGTTTTTCTTTCAAAGACATGTATGATTAAGACTCATTATCTCTCTGTCTTTCTCTGTCTCTCTGTCTCTCTCTCACTGTCTCATTGTCTCTCTCTCTCTCTCTCTCTCTCTCTCTCTCTCTCTCTCTCTCTCTCTCTCTCTCTCTCTCTCCTCTCTCTCTCTCTCTCTCTCTCTCTCTCTCTCCTCTCTCTCTCTCTCTCTCTCTCTCTCTCTGTCTCATTGTCTCTCTCTTTCTCTCTTGCTCTCTCTCTGCTTTCTCTCTTGCTCTCTCTCTCTCTCTCTCTCTCTCTCTCTCTCTCTGTCTCATTGTCTCTCTCTCTCTTTCTCTCTCCAGTCCAGTCCAGGCAGCGTCCTGCAGCCACGGTTCGAGGCTCCGTCCCCCCCGGCTCTCCCCGGCGCGTCGCCCCCTTCAGGCAGCAGCAGGGAGCAGCAGGAGAGCCTGCAGAGGGAGAAGGAGGAGGCGCAGCGGAGGGAGAGAGACAGGGAGGCGGAGGAGAGGGAGAGGGAGAGGGAGAACCAGCGAGAAGAGGTATCTCACACCAGTCCGCTGATAACGACTTATGGAACATTCTCTTCAGTTCTCTTCTATTCTAACCTGTTCTACTCTGCTCTAGTACTCTAATCTACTAGTTTTCTACTTTATTGTAATGTGCTCTAGTATGTTCTACTCTATTCTACTCTTCTATGTTCTACTCTACAATGTTCTACTCTATTCAACCATGTTCTACTATGTTTTACTATACTCTACTACATTCTACTCCGTTGAGTTCTACTCTAGTCTGCTATTTTCCACTATTCGCCACCATACTACATCCTACTCTGTTCTCCTGTACTCTACAATGTTCTCATGTACTCTACAATGTTCTCCCGTACTCTACAATGTTCTCCTGGACTCTACCTTGTTCTTCCGTGTTGTGCTCCAGGTGCAGAGGCTGCAGGGCTGCTGTGAGCAGCAGGACGGGCGTCTGAGGAGCCTGAGGGAGGAGCTGAGGAGGACCACGCTGGGCCTGGAGGTCTTCATCATCACCACACAGCACTACTGCCAGAAGGTAGCTAGCCCGGCACCACCACAAACCTGGCCCGGATTTCAAAGAGACACAGCAAAGGCCTTCCAAACAATGCTGAGATAATGAGATTGGGCGATGTCTGACAAACTCGTTGTTGGTTTCGTTGTAAGGTATTTTCCGACAAGGCTCTTGCATTCTCATGAGCGCATGGGTCGGAGTAACTAACAACTAACAACCTGACTGACATGTCAGCCAGGATGTTTATACACCATGTTGTTTGGGGTATTTGTGGGTGAAGTGGAGTGGAGTGTAGGCGTAGAAAGAGCAGAGGCCATGCTGACAGACAGATGAGGCAGGCAGGCAGGCAGAGTACAGGACTAGAGGACCGCAGCTCTGCTGGTCTTCACACCTCCAGACGGTCTCCTTTGAGGGCTCCCCAGGACCACATATTCTGCCTGTCACTGGAAGATAACCAGGCCGGGGGGCGCATTTGATCGAGCACAGATCGAGCACGCAGACATGCCAAGTCTCGCCCACACACTGGCACTCACGGACACTTTCACACATTCTCTCTCTCTCCCTCTCCCCCTCTCTCTCTCTCTCTCTCTCCCTCTCCCTCTCCCTCTCTCTCTCTCTCTCTCTCTCTCTCTCTCCCTCTCTCTCTCTCTCCCTCTCTCCCTCCCTCCCTCTCCCTCTCCCTCTCTCTCTCTCTCTCTCTCCCTCTCTCCCTCTCCCTCTCTCTCTCATTCGCTCTCTCTCTCTGACACACAAACACAGACATTCTTTTACACAGTTACACACACACACGCACGCACACACAACCACACACCCAGGTCTCAGGGTGATGGTTCAGCTGGCGGTCAGAGCATTGTACTCTTAGAGAGAGTGTCTGGTCACCTGGTGTGACAGCGCCTCAGTTTAAAGTGTCACACGGCCGACTGACTCTGTCCCGGTTTCTGTCTCTGCTGACACAGCCGCCCCCGAGGCCGCTGGGAGATATGCATATGAGCTGGTTAGGGTGCCATGGTTACAGTCAGGAGGTAAGTGTAAGGCAGGTCACCCAGAGGAGCAGAGAGTGACTCATGGCTGAGTTCCTGAAGGAGAGTGCTACACTGATGACTCATGCGGTACAGATCAACTATGAGATCTGTACTGAGAATACCATTAGAAATCATTTTAGATCCATTTTTAAATACTAATTTCACCCCTGTTTGCTGGTTTTAGAATGATGAGTACAGGGTGAATTCTTCTACGAAAGCCTCCGCTGGGAGTAGAGAAACCACGCCCTCTGCTGTTCACGTGATGGAACTGTTCGGGTCCAATTTGACGAACGGTTAACCCACTAAAAGATTTTGGGGTAATTTTGTGTGTGTGTGTGTTTCAGGTCGAGTGCTCCTCACTGAATGAGAAGGAACTGAACAATGAAATACAGAGGATCAGACATGAAGTGGGTAAGTAACCCCCTCCAGTCATCTCCGTTACCACAACAGTAGTCCTGAAAAGTGGTCCAAAACGTATGTATTGCAGAATATTTACTTTTCAACCAAGTTGAAATTGCTTCATGTAATACTGCCTCCCCTTTCCACCCAGCTGCGAACGCTGTCCAATGGGAGAGGCTTCAGCGGGAGAAGGAGGAGCTGGAGGCGGGGTTTGAGCGTGAGCTCCAGGAACTGCAGCAACAGCAGGAGGCGGAGTTAGCAGCGGTGGAGGCCGGGCTCAGGAAGTGTCACTCAGGCGAGACGGATCACCTGATGGCGGAGCATCAGTCAGAGGTGGAGGAGCTGAGGGCACAGCAGCAGGAACAGGTTAGAGAGAGGCAGCGTGGGAATTGTAGTCTTTCCAGTGTTTGCAACCGGGAATCTGTTCAGCCAATCTGCTGACTACTAGGATACCCAATCATTTTGAAAAAACCTCTTTGTGTGTGTGTGTGTGTGTGTGTGTGCGTGTGCTTGTTAGATGGAGGAACTGACCATCAACCATCAGGCTGCTGTTCAGGAGCTGAGAGACATGCACAACATCACCATGGCAACACTGCACGAGGAGCATGTGCGCACTGTGAGGGGTACGTGTGTGACAAAGAGCCCGTGTGTAAACAGATCGGATCAGGACCCCACCCTAACTCTCTCTCGCTCTCCCTTCCACGCTCTCTTTCTATCTCTCGCTTTCTGCTTTCTTCCTCTCTGTCTCCCCATCTCTCTCTCCCTTTCTTCCTGTCTCTCCATCTCTTTCTCTCTTTCTTCCAATATGATTATCTCTTTTTTTTACCGTCTCTTCCCTCTCTTTCCGCTCTCGCTCTCTTGTCCCACTCTACTTCTCCCCATCTCTCTCTCTCTCTCTCTCTCTCTCTCTCTCTCTCTCTCTCTCTCTGTCTTTGCAGACCTGAGGAAAGCCCATGAGCAGCAGAAAATTATTCTGGAGGAGAATTTTGAGAAGCTGCGACTTTCTCTGCAGGTACAGTTACACTTAGACTGCTGGAGGTACAGTACACTTAGACTGCTGGAGGTACAGTACAGTTAGACTGATGGAGGTTCAGTACACTTAGACTGCTGGAGGTACAGTACACTTAGACTGCTGGAGGTACAGTACACTTAGACTGCTGGAGGTACAGTACAGTTAGACTGCTGGAGGTTCAGTACACTTAGACTGCTGGAGGTTCAGTACAGTTAGACTGCTGGAAGATCAGTACACTTAGACTGCTGGAGGTTCAGTACACTTACACTGCTGGAGGTTCAGTACACTTAGACTGCTGGAGGTTCAGTACAGTTAGTCTGCTGGAGGTTCAGTACACTTAGACTGCTGGAGGTTCAGTACACTTACACTGCTGGAGGTTCAGTACACTTAGACTGCTGGAGGTTCAGTACAGTTAGTCTGCTGGAGGTTCAGTACACTTAGACTGCTGGAGGTTCAGTACACTTACACTGCTGGAGGTTCAGTACACTTAGACTGCTGGAGGTTCAGTACAGTTAGACTGCCGGAGGTTCATTATAGTTAGACTGCTGGAGGTTCAGTACACTTAGACTGCTGGAGGTTCAGTATAGTTAGACTGCTGGAGGTTCAGTATAGTTAGACTGCCGGAGGTTCAGTACAGTTAGACGGCTGGAGGTTCAGTATAGTTAGACTTCTGGAGGTTCTGTACAGTTAGACTGCCGGAGGTTCAGTACAGTTAGACTGCCGGAGGTTCAGTACAGTTAGACTGCCGGAGGTTCA
Organism: Osmerus eperlanus; assembly: GCF_963692335.1. Taxonomy (NCBI): domain Eukaryota; kingdom Metazoa; phylum Chordata; class Actinopteri; order Osmeriformes; family Osmeridae; genus Osmerus; species Osmerus eperlanus. The sequence goes on from NC_085036.1 coordinate 6,233,021, forward strand.
GTACACTTAGACTGCTGGAGGTTCAGTACACTTAGACTGCTGGAGGTTCAGTACACTTACACTGCTGGAGGTTCAGTACACTTAGACTGCTGGAGGTTCAGTACACTTACACTGCTGGAGGTTCAGTACACTTAGACTGCTGGAGGTTCAGTACAGTTAGACTGCCGGAGGTTCATTATAGTTAGACTGCTGGAGGTTCAGTACACTTAGACTGCTGGAGGTTCAGTATAGTTAGACTGCTGGAGGTTCAGTATAGTTAGACTGCCTGAGGTTGAGTACAGTTAGACTGCTGGAGGTTCAGTATAGTTAGACTTCTGGAGGTTCTGTACAGTTAGACTGCCGGAGGTTCAGTACAGTTAGACTGCCGGAGGTTCAGTACACTTAGACTGCCGGAGGTTCAGTACACTTAGACTGCCGGAGGTTCAGTATAGTTTGACTGCCGGAGGTTCAGTACAGTTAGACTGCCGGAGGTTCAGTACACTTAGACTGCCGGAGGTTCAGTACACTTAGACTGCCGGAGGTTCAGTACAGTTAGACTGCCGGAGGTTCAGTACAGTCAGACTGCTGGAGGTTCAGTACACTTAGACTGCCGGAGGTTCAGTACACTTAGACTGCCGGAGGTTCAGTACACTTAGACTGCCGGAGGTTCAGTATAGTTTGACTGCCGGAGGTTCAGTACAGTTAGACTGACGGAGGTTCAGTACACTTAGACTGCCGGAGGTTCAGTATAGTTTGACTGCCGGAGGTTCAGTACAGTTAGACTGACGGAGGTTCAGTACACTTAGACTGCTGGAGGTTCAGTATAGTTACACTGCCGGAGGTTCAGTATAGTTAGACTGCTGGAGGTTCAGTATAGTTAGACTGCCGGAGGTTCAGTACAGTTAGACTGCCGGAGGTTCAGTACACTTAGACTGCCGGAGGTTCAGTACAGTTAGACTGCCGGAGGTTCAGTACATTTAGACTACTGGAGGTTCAGTATAGTTAGACTGCTGGAGGTTCAGTACAGTTAGACTGCTGGAGGTTCAGTATAGTTAGACTGCTGGAGCTACAGTACACTTAGACTGCTGGAAGTACAGTACAGTTAGACTGCCGGAGGTTCAGTACACTTAGACTGCTGGAGGTACAGTATAGTTAGACTGCTGGAGGTACAGTATAGTTAGACTGCTGGAGGTACAGTACAGTTAGACTGCTGGAGGTTCCGTATAGTTAGACTGCCGGAGGTTCAGTACAGTTAGACTGATGGAAGTGGCGGTACAGTCACTCTTCAACTGTTAAAGGGTTTAGCTGTGTGTGTGTGTGTGTGTGGTGTGTGTGTGTGTGTGTGTGTGTGGTGTGTGTGTGTGTGGTGTGTGTGTGTGTGTGTGTGTGTGTGTGGTGTGTGTGTGTGTGTGGTGTGTGTGTGGTGTGTGTGTGTGTGTGTGTGTGTGTGTGTGGTGTGTGTGTGTGTGTGGTGTGTGTGTGTGTGTGTGTGTGTGTGTGTGTGTGTGTATGGTGTGTGTGTGTGTGCTCAGGACCAGGTGGACACGCTCACATTCCAGAACCAGAGTCTGAGGGACAGAGCAAAGCGCTTTGAAGAGGCTCTCAGGAGAAGCACAGACGAACAGATAGTGGTACTCTGCTACAGACACACACACCACGCACACACCACACACACACCACACACACATACACACATACACACATAAACAGACACAGACACAAACCTTTTAAACTGACGTAAACTGTGTGTTTGTGTGTATGTGTGTGTGTATAACAGGAAGCTCTGGCTCCATATCAGCATATTGATGAAGAACTCAAGAGTCTGAAAGAAGTGGTGGAGATGAAGAACCAGCAGATACATCAACAGGAGAGAAAGATATCTGATCTGGAGAAAGTGGTAGGCATAATATGCCATCACACACACCACACACACACACACACACACACACACACACACACACACACACACACACACACACACACACACACACACACACACTGTGTCCATACAGTTTACAGTAACATTGTGAACATTAGCATGTATGTGCCACCTTGTGGACATGATATAGTATTGTAATCCTCACCGCATGGATTTAGAATGCCACAATAGTTTACACACAACTGATGTTGTTTACATACGTTATACATAGTGTGTGTTTGGAGAATTGAAGGTTCCTCCGCCGTTCCACTCTGTTCTTGAGCAGGCCCAAAAGAACGTCTTCCTGGAGGAGAAGGTCCAGGTTCTCCAGCAGCAGAACGAGGACCTGATGGCTCGTATCGACAAGAACCTAGCTCTGTCCAGGTAACACACACACACACACATGTCACATCTATTTGCTCGTGTTTTACACAGAACTCGGTCAAATATCTCGGAGAAACGGTTGATGTAATTGAATACTGTTTGTGTGTGCGCGTGCGTGCGCGTGCGTGCGCGTGCGCGTGTGACCCCGCAGGCAGCTGTCCGAGGAGAACGCCAACCTCCAGGGCTCGGTGGAGAAGGAGAGCAGCGAGAAGAAGCGCCTGAGCCGCAACAACGAGGAGCTGCTGTGGCGCCTCCAGACCAGCCCCCTCATGTCGCCCTCCTCCTCCCCCATCCACCGCTCCTTCTCCTCCTCCCCCATGCCCTCCTCCCCCTTCTTCTCTTCCTCGCCCACGGGGGGGGCCTTCGGGAGCGACTCCCCCGCCCATTGTTGCGGCTACCCGGCAACCGCCTCCCACTGCCTCTCGCCGTCGCACAGGGCCGCGGCCAACCAGAATCTCTCGCCGGGCCCGGCGACGCCGACGCATCGGGCGACGACCAATCAGAATTACTCCCCGGGTCCGTCCACGCCGACTCACCGAGGGTCAGCCAATCACTGTCAGTCGCCTGGCCATGTTAACCCCCTGCAACGATGAGCACTCTTGTTCGTCGCTTGGGGGGCTTTTCTCTCTTATCTCGTACTTTCCGCTTCTCTCTGTTCCTTTCTCTTGGCCTCACTTTTCTCCTCCTTTCTGTCTCCCTCCACCCTCTCTCCCTCTCTCTTTCTCTCTCTTTCCACCCATTCCCACTGGGCTTGGAAGTTGTCCTGTACCCACAGACAGTGTTGAAATGTAACATGTGGTGTTTGTTTTCAACCACTGCGTAGGAATGCAGACTGTAGATATGATTCCCCACTGCATGGTCATTTATGTACAGAGGCAGACAGACAGGCTGACTGACTGACAGGCAAGCAGGCAGGCAGGCAGACAGGCAGACAGGCAGAGGGCAGTGTGTGTGTGTGTGTGTGTGTGTGTGTGTGTGTGTGTGTGTGTGTGTCGATCCACATGCTGTCCCTGGGTTACGTAGATGTGTGACAGGACCAGCAAGAGTCTGTCCTGACCTGACCACGTGAACAGACACTGAACCGTCATCATCACAAACGTGTAGGTAGACCAGGGTTATTACAGACATACATATGAGATAGATACATAATACATATATACATGTAACCATACATGCTGTACATACGGACATGCCGTACAAACATACGCGCTGTGCAAACATACAAACATGCATACATACATGCATAGTTACATACTGTATACTTCTCTACGGTTACGGAGGTGTGGTTGCAGTCTGCTACTATTTAGATGGTGCCGTTTCAAATGAAGGGGCAAAATGAAGTGAGCATTGAAAAGGGAGTAAGCATAAATCTGATGACCTTCTCAGAAGACCCCAAACCAGTCCCTCAAAAAAAGCGCCTTATCCCCGCACCCACCAGCAGACGATGCCAGGGTCAAGACCTGTGTCCTCCCGGCCTACGAGCAGGTTTCAACCTTTGACCCCTGAGGGGCAGTTTCCTGTGCCAACCCTCTTCCCCTGGGTCCACCAAACCAATGTAAGGCTCAAAAAGCAAACCCAGTGGCGCTTCCAGAGTCTGCCTACCTAAAACCAGTCTGGTCTTCCTGTCTCTCCTCCACGGATGAGCGCTCAACTGGACATGCCTCAGGTCAACCGGTCCGCCATTTTGTATATTCGCCTCAGAGGAGAGGCTCTTTGTCTCAGTGTCTCGACATTAAATCGCAGACTCACACTCAAACACACACAAACACACACATATAGACACTTAAAGATAAGTGGATGGATGTACAGATGCCGACCACATGAATTGTTGTTGTAAAGGTTGTTGTTGTTGTGGTTTCTGTTTTTTATCGTGACATTTGTAACTTGTTTATTGGACTTTTTTGCTACTGTTAGCGAGCATGTGCTGTGAAAGTCTTCCAGTCTTTATGCGTACGTCCGATCTTTGTGATGTCTATCTTCTTTGCTGGGTCTGTTGAAGGACAATTATTTATAACTTACCAAACAGGAAGTTAGAGCTTCTCCTGACCAATGAAGAAGAATGTGTTTTTTCTCTTTCTGGACCATGATAGATTTTTTCCTTCTGAATAATAGGAGGAGTGGTTTAGGAGGGTAAGTCCGAGGGTGTATGTTGACAAGTAAACACAAGTAACCTTTACCTCTTTAAAGGCAGTAGGGAACATAAGTATCTATTAGAGCAAAACGGTTTGAGGAATGCTAAACCTAAAAGCTTTCTAAATCAGAAATAGGTCACAAGATTGTTTTAAAATAAAAAATGTATTTCAGAAGAATGTTTTTTAAAACAAGAATCCTGATTTCATTTTTCACTGATAGGGTCCTTTTCTAAATTATTAGTTGTATCTTCAATTAATTTGAGAGAGAAACTGCAATGGTTTACTCCACTTTAAGGTCTAAGTGTACAATGTTGTTCAGGGAACATTTCTGTGCTTAGATTAGTCACTGTCTCTCCTTGCAATTGAACTACATTATTTAAGAGCTGAAAAATATGTCATCTTAATGATGGAAGTATGTGATAACTCACTTGTTGTGTAAACACTAAATGATGACCTGCACCTCTCAGGGTCCTAAACATGGGCATTGATCGCTAATGTATCAACTAAGTACAAGCCAAACCCATTCACTGAGGAACATTTTTTTTATGTCTGTCAATTGGCATGCTATGTATTCTCCCCTCTGGCTATATGGTACAGTCTGCCATAATAGTAAAACTCATTCAAAATTGACACTCCTTCCTATAAAGGAACCTTCTGGAACAAAATATTTGTTTGAGGGACAGAATGTCGTAGGCTGCCCCTCCTGTGAGAGTGTGACAGAACAGAAGGGTAGTCCTTTCCTGCTCTAGTCAAAGTCCAGACAGTGAATCATTCATACCAGCTTGTACCAGAGGGTCAGTCTAACAAACACTGAAAACCTTTGACGGTCTTATACAGGGTATGGATCTCGTCTAACCAAGAACATTTCCCCCAAACTCAAAGTTTAGTAGATATTTGGCAATCCACTCACTTCTGTGTACCCCATGTGTTTCCTCTTTCAAAGTGTCTAGCCTATTCATTTTCTTACCAGCAGTATAACTGCGAGGTTTGTACAGTCACTGTGATTTCAGATCATGTATGTATGCAGTTGATACAACTGGCTGCCCCACGTTCTAGGTTCCTCAGATTAGATCATATACAGTATTCTCCGATACCAAAAGCACCTCAATATGACTTTCATATATGACTCAAACCAGCCAGATGCAAAACCTGTGTACTATGTAACTTGTAATATGTTATATCTCAGTTTATAAGCTAATGTAGGTTGTGTAGATCTCTACACCTCCCCAGCCTATGGAAAGGCCCAGCCTATCATGTAGCTCTCAGTGCTTAAAGGGATCTTTGGGAAAACAAGTATATATATATCCCTGCATGTAAACATACACTTCTTAAAGGGGCACTTTGTTACTTTTCAGATGCCACTCAGCCATAAAGCAAAAAATATAGGTGTAACACTTCATCCGTTTACAAACATGTGGTCAAGCAGTCCACTGCGACAGGAAATGGAAAATGACAGACTGCTCCTTTAATGGGTGTTTCTGCCTCTGTGTATGGGCTTAGGTCTCTATCAGGAACTGGCATTGCACTGACTCTCCCATGTGTCCTGTGGACATCAACATCTCAATATTCTACCAACTGAATGTCACAAACCGTGTACGTTGCATACGTACAAGAGATTTTTCCTTTAGCATTCACACTCTTTTTGACATGGAAGAGCCTACAGTTGCTGTCCACTAGTTGGAACCTGTCAACAACAGGAAACTGGGCCCAAAAATCCTTTCTGAGAACGTTTGCTGGTAGAGTGCGCTCTTGTGGATGCTTCAGTGCTTCAGGTTGGGAACTGTTGTGTGTTAGCACATCCTGTAGCAGCTAGCTGGTCTGTAGCCTGCGTTCTCCTCATGACGGCCAGTCTGAACATCGAGTCTGCTGACTCATGAATGTCCACGCTGTGAGAGAAAGACCTGCAGAGAGATAGATGAAGCTCTAGAACTTCACTTGATAGTAATGAGGTAAAGCCCACACTAAACAGTTTAGCCACGGTGTGCTCCCAGCCTCAACATTTGAATTCTGACGTGACTTTACTGGTAGCCAGCACCAGTACCATGTGACAACAGAGGATCAGACAATGCCCACCATAGTCCGAGAGACTTTCGTTCAATTGAAGAATGTCATCAAAGTCTCCATATTGGTTTTCCTCTGTCTCTGATTGTACATTTAAGTGTAAATACATTTACTACCCGTGTGGCGACTTAGCGCGCGCACACACACACACACACACACAAACACACACACACACACACACACAGATTAGCGGAAGCATGTTTTTTGTCCTTTCTTGCTCTCCTTCCTTTCTCCTACTCTTACCTCTCTGCATTGTAATGGTCAGCTGTAGCAGTAGACTAAAACAATTAGGACCGAGGAATGAAACAGATACAAATGTCATGTATTACAGTATGTTGATGCCTTTATTTGCACTTTTTGGAGAGATTAACATATTAATAAAAAGATGAGAAAAAGAAACGACTTTATTTATTGTAATGTAAGATTGAGGAGTTTAATCAGTGCTGGTTTTCTTGTCAACCATAACTCATCAGTGATGTTAGACAGTGAAGATTCCAGGTTCAAATACTTGCCGTGTCCTTCTCATGTCAATTACAAATGAATCTATCCCTTTTCAGGACCTGTTTCTGTTTCTGATAATGGTTGTTTCTGATTAACCTGGAGAATCAGAGCCAGATGGGACAAGATATAAGCAAACTACACTTTAAAACCACACACAATTTGCCCTTTCACCTTTATGATGATATTATATAAAGGAAAAGGTATTTGATCTGATATTGGATGTGGATAGTAGTATTTCTAGGCACACAGGCGGTGTATGATCCTGGGAACAAGGAAGAACAGGTTAGCAAATGCAAGAGTTCAAGTAGTACTTGAGGGGTCTGGAAGCGAATACTATCATGGTAGCTGTGACAATGATCTGACGAAGCGTGGTTGGAAAGCCGGGGTTGAAGTACTGCAGGATGGTGAGGTAAGGGGTGACAGGTGTGGAGGATTCAGGCAAGACAGGAACACACAAAACCAGGGGAACCAACAGGGGGCGTAAAAAGGACAGGAACCAGACAACTGCAGTGGCATTTACAACTACCTTTATCTCTCTCCAAGTTTTCTGCACTAGAACAATTTCCATGAAATAGAAAATGAAACTTGCTGTGAATCTTTAAAATGACACATAAGCCAAAAATGACAATGTACCTACACTGCTACTAGTAACTCCCATTGTACGTTTGCAATATGACACACCTTAAAAACTTTTATAGTCGAACAAGGAGACAAAAAGACACAGAGCCACTAAGATCAACCAGAACACAGATCCTGTCCAGGTCTAATACAAGGTGAGTACTCAATAAGTAACTTTTTTTAGATCCACAATGTTGGACGTGTGTTCTCAGATTTTCTCAGAAGTTACATTTTCCCTTGACATTAGGGTTTGTTTGAAGTTTCTTATTTAATGTAATGTGTGTGTGGTGAAGGTCGGGCAAAAGGTGCATTTCAAAATAACGACCACCATCAATGGTGAATAGTTGTGTTTAACACAACAATTGTGTCACATTACTTTAGGTATTTGACTCGATTAAGATTTGGTAACGACACAGATTCTATAAAATTGGGAAGATGTACTGTAGTTTACATCAAGGACTTATGGTACAACATAATGAGAGAATAATTCACAATGTTGACCATGCAACTGGTTTGACATTTATTCAAATATGTACAAGTAAACATAAAGGTATTGTGGCAGACAGATGGCTGACTTCGTACTTGGTGGTTAACCTGTGTTCTTCTCTACAGCTACCATGTGGGCAGAGAATGACTTTGTACTTCCTCATGGAGTCCAACGACTGGATCTGCAGGAACCTGAGCAGAACCAGACCTACATCATGTACCACGGCACCGACAGGCAGAGCGCCCAGAGCATCATGAGTCATGGCTTCAAACAATCAAAGGACGGTATGTTGGGGCCGGGGGTGTACGTGAGTCGAGACCTGCAGAAGGCCAGCCGCTACCCCCTGAACATCAGAGGGTGGTCATCAGGATGACTGCCAATGTGGGTAAGGTGAAGAAAATTGACTACCAGGGCCACCCCATGCAGAAAACCTGGCACCAATACGGTTTAGACACTGCTTGGGTGCCACCAATGTGTGGCATGGTGCCCAGTGGTCTGGAGGAGGACAGCATCTGGGATCCAAATCGCATACAAATTCTAGATGTCATCCAACCAAGAATCTCTGGCTATCATGGATCAGAAGCAATGTTCAACATGTGATTCAGCCTCACTGTCTGGTAAACCTTTGAATTGGCCCTAAGAAATGTTTACATGCTCTCTGAAATTGTCTAAAATTCATTTTTAAATGACTCTCGTACTAGACACACGTGTGGTGCCTCTCTCATCTGTCTCATGGGAAACTAAAGATTGGGTTTCAGTGAGAAGTTGTTACTAATTGAAAGTATGCATTACACAAGGTGTTGAGAAATAGCACTTGATTACAGAATGAGCATTTCATAGAGAACTTATAGAAAACAGCATTTAGTCACAGAGTAAAAACACGAACGTTGGAGTCGCACATTCAAGGTATTTAGGTAGTTTGAGAGGACGGTGTAGCTTGGCTACGACCACGGCACTCCGAGGTCATCAAAAGAGATCCGGACATGCACAAGGAAGAAGTGAAAGGGTTTGGGTTAGGGTTACTGAGTGAGTGAGTGTTTGTTTCCGATTAACCTGGAGGATAATAGCCAAATGGAACAAGATACACACAAACTATACTTTAAAATCACACACACAACCGCTCCTTTCACATTTATGATGACAATATAAAAAGGAAAAGGTGCCATTTCCATGACTCAACACTTTGATATTGGATATGGATAAAAGGATTTTCCTCAGAGTTCTGACAGAAAGAAGACTGAGGAAAGAGGTGATGCTAGATTCTGGTTAGTCAAGACTCTCTCTCTCTCTCTGTCCTGTATTTGTAAGAGCAGTTCCCTGCTGCAGCTACTCTCACTAGAATAATTGCCCTGAAATTGAAAATGAAACTTGGTGGGAAACTTTAAAATGACGCATAACCCAAGAATTCCAATGCACTACACTGCTACTAGTTGCAAATGACAAATAAACTTGAAACTTGTCTTAACTATATAATTACCTTACAATACTCTGTCAAATAAAAGATAAAAGAAAGTAGCCTCTCATGGCAATTACCGATTAATCTATCCCTGTTCGAAACCTGTTTCTGTTTCTGATAATGGTTGTTTCTGATTAACCAGGAGAATCAGAGCCAGATGGGACAAGATATGAGAAAACTACACTTTAAAACCACACACAACTTGCCCTTTTACCTTTATGATAATATTATATAAAGGAAAGGGTATTTGATCTGATATTGGATGTGGATTGAAGTATTTCTAGGCACACAGGCGGTGTATGATCCTGGGAATAAGGAAAAACAGGTTAGCAAATGCAAGAGTTCAAGTAGTACTTGAGGGGTCTGGAAGCGAATACTATCATGGTAGCTGTGACAATGATTGAAAATGAAACTCTTAATCACCTCTTTTTAGCATATGCTATATTACTGAAAACCAGATGCAAAGCTGTTGACTGATTATTATCTCTAATGTCGGCTCAATACCTCTCTCTGTGTTCCCTTTTCTCCCCAACCCCAAGTTCACCCCCTTCTACTCAGCCAATGTGCATCCCTCTCAATGAGACCGACACGTGTGACCCCCCCTTACTTATCTGGATAGGTCAGCTTGACCTGCCACTCCTAGCCCTTACTTCTTCCCATGAGCGAACATAGATCCCAGAATCAGTAGTAACCCAAAGGCAAGGCCTTCAAGTAGGAGTGTTCCCAGCTGTTAAGCCTTGGCAACTTCCCTGTTCCCTGTCCTAGGGAGCCATGCGTTATGATTCTTGGAATCATAACAATCCCTGTCTGGGATACGAGCACACACCACAGTCCCCCATATTGCTCACTCAGCCTCACTGTCTGGTAAACATTTGATTTGGCCCTAATAAATGTTTACATGCTCTCGGAAATGGTCTGAAATTCATTTTAAATGACCTTCGTACTAGACACACACGTGGTGCCTACTTTAATTCTATATGGTACGTCCACCTGTCTCATGGGAAACTAAAGACTGGGTTTCCGTGAGAAGTTGTTACTGTTTGAAAGTATGTTCTGAAAGTTTCTGTAGAGACTTTTCATTGAGTTTTCAAGTTTGTACAAGATCATGAAGAAAATGTAATGTCACTTGAATGATTTCCAAACGGTGGTTTATTATATTGGAGTATCAAAACAGGTCAATTAGAAAAATAACTATTATGTATTTAATTAAATAGAAACTATTCAACCTTTAAAACTTGACAACTATCAAGCACATGTATATGTTCTGTACATTCATTCTTACATTTCAGAGTACCCATCCCTGAGTTTATTTCTTATTAGTTGAGAGGTCACATTTTGTAATTTCATACTAATTTAAACCTTACTCATGTGGGATGGCAATCAAACAATAAACAGCAAATGCATTGCATGAGGTGTTGAGAAATAGCACTTGATTACAGAATGAGCATTTCATAGAGAACTTTTAGAAAACACTATTTAGTCACAGAGTAAAAACACAAACATTGGAGTCACAAGTTCTACGTATTTATGTTGGTTGAGGAAACGGTGTCATCAAAAGAAGTCCGTACATGCACAAAGAAGAAATAAAACGGTTTGAGATTCCTGTCGAGCGCCAAGGCTAATCTGAAGAGCCGGCCGGGCGCAGGTTGATGACCTCACTTCCTCTGCATGAAGTGGCTGATCATGTCCATGGGCACGGGGAAGATGATGGTGGAGTTCTTCTCGGCGGCGATGGTGCTGAGGGTCTGCAGGTAGCGCAGCTGGAGGGCGGAGGGAGACTCGGCGATCACCAGGGAGGCCTCCTTCAGGGCGCGAGACGCGTTCATCTCTCCCTCTGCGGCGATCACCTACAGGTAGACACACACACACACACACACACACACAGGAGGCAGGTTAGGAACAGAGCCACATACCCAACAGGTTCACAACACTGTTTGCTCTAGATGTTTGCCTTCCAATGTTTCCCTCTTCCAATACGCCTGGTTCAAATGAATGGGTCATCAAGCTATGCGGTTCAAGCCTGATAACAATCCATTCATGTGAATCAGGTGCGTCGGAAGAGGGAAACATCTCAAACATACATCGGGTCACGAAGAGCAGGATTGACAAAAAGACGGTTTGGCACTACAGGAGGCACGAGTAGAGATTTTGCGCGCGAGCGCGCACACTCGCAGGCATCTTGACATCTTTTTCGATCTGCGCATGCGGCGCGCGGGAAAACAAACGCTTCCATGTCTGTGTCCAAAGCAAAGGAGCGGGCTCGCTTTCGCGCGCGCTGCCCTGTCTGCGCGGGTACCTTGGCCCTGGCCTCGCGGGACGCCTCCGCCTCGGCCGCCATGGCTCTCTGCAGCTGGTGGGGCAGCTTCACGTCCTTGATCTCCACGCGCTCCACCTTGATCCCCCACACGTCTGTGGCCACATCCAGCGTGGACTGCGGAGAGGAGGAGTTAGCACGTTAGCATGTTAGCTGCGCAGCCCCAACACCTGACACACATTGCGCTGCGTTCGTTCTCTACGACGCAGGAAGGGAACGGGAAGTCAGAGAGGACGTCTCCCCGACGACCCTGCGCCCTGCCACTGGCGTGTGCTGACAAAGCGGTCGACAGCACCTTATTTGTATGTCGCTTTAGTGAAAAGACATTCAAATGTAAATCATACATCATGTGTGTGAAATAGATCCTGTTTATTCTAATCCCTGGTCGAGAGTTTTGGTCAAGCACAGAGAGATGGCAAGACTACCAACTAACAGTCGCCATTAACCCGTACAATTAACAGCATGCTCTACATACACTCTCAGGGGCTTTGTTGCTTCGAGAAAAGGTTGTTTTCCATGAGGTAACAATTGTCTGGTTGGCAAGACTCTCTGGAGGGGTCACCACCTCCCCCAGGGAAGCAAGCAGAGTTGTCCCTCTTCTCATCCCTCTCTGGTGTCTCCTCACTTACACCTTATCACCTTCACCCCCTTCTGTCATCATCCCTCTACACTTCATTTCATTACCTCTTTCTTTTTTGCTTAGTCACCTTCCTTCCACTGTCCAAAGGTTCTCTCACATACTGTATTACTTTCCTTTAAATCGTGACAATCGTGTCCACTAGGAGGCGGCATTCAGCTAATGTCATCCGCGATGAAAGCCTCCGAAGTCCATCGATTGTGTCGACCACATCGACTTTCCTCTGCTTCGTACCTGCATGCTGTGAGAGATGCCCTCGCGGTCGGACAGAACCTCGGCCAGGTTCTTGGTTCCCAGGACGTTCCTGAGGGTGGTCTGGGCCAGCAGGCGGGTGGAGTAGTCGGCGTTGGACACGTTGGCCACTGAGGAGATGGGGTCGTTGACCCGGAAGTACACCACGCCATCCACAGACACGGTCACGGAGTCCTTGGTGAGGATCTACGACAGAGAGGGAGAGAAAGAGAGGCGAGGGGGGGGGGGGGGGGGCAGTCAGAGGTGAAGAGAGCATGAGAGAGGGAAAGAAAGAGAGAGGGGGGGTGTGAGAAAGAGATGGAAACAACAGAGTTGTCGCTGTTAATGACGTCAATTCCTAGTTTACCATATCCAGGGGGATGGAGGAGGAGAGAGAGATAATATCACACTACATAAATCCTTTGACTCCTGTTTGACCTCCAACTTTTCTTTGCGCGTGTGCGTCTGTGCACGAATGCTATCAGGTAACGGTCTTTCACCGGCTCACCTCGGATACTATGAGGAAGGAAATCTTTTGAGATATTGCCGATTTTGTCGGAGAGACACTTGAGTCAATCCGGTAAAGAAGAAACTGTGCAGGGTTAAAGTCTGTGCTGGTTTTACCTCCTGAGGTGGGATGTCGAATGAAATGGTCCTCAGGTCCACTTTGATGAAGGAGTCAGTACAGGGCAGCACAAAGAAGATACCTGGAGATGAGAGGAAATGTGAAGGTCGTACTTCCTCCTGTTCTGTGTGTGTCTGTGTGTGTGCATGCATGAATGCATGTGTATGTGTCAAGTCCACGACAGAAATCAATGACATAACAGTATAATCAGAAGTCGCTGAGGGTGCGTTTGATTCGTTTTACCGGGTCCCTTTGCCTTCCTGTCCGTGATGCGGCCCAGTCTGAAGATGACAGCGCGCTCGTACTCCTGAACAATCTGGAACCCGGAAGATAGTCGTTCAAAATCGGGCTAGCTCACAGGGGAGCGGCATCTGGCGAGGGCGCGTGACTGAGAACCACACTCACCTTGACACACATGAAGATGGAGACGGGGAACGTGAGGAGGACAAACAGGCCGGAGAGGATGACCAGAAACCAGCCGCAACATCCTTGAGAACCAGTCCTATCGGCTGAGAGAGAGAGTCAGAGAGAGAGAGAGAGAGAGAGAGAGAGAGAGAGAGAGAGAGAGAGAGAGGTTGGAGAGGGAGAGAGTCAATGAACGACATGTCAAAACTGCAATGGTGAAGAGTGTGGGGGAATAAAACGAGAGAAAAACACCGGAACGTAATCAAATTGGATAAATCGAATGATATTGGAAGCGTGAGAGCATGGGTCAGGGGCAGACCTCTATTCCGCTAATGATGACATGGACCATTGTCCACAGTATTGACTCCTTGATTGACGGATGGGCGCATTACCCTGAAACCTGACCCAGAGATGTTGTCTAAGAAACATGCTGTTTGCGACACACAAATAGACATACACCTGTACCGAATGAAAAGCCATACACGCTTTGAACACCTGAACACAGATACACACACACACACACACACACACAGACAAATATTCTTATACCTGTACTGTATGAAAAGCCACACACGCCTTTGAACACCTGAACACACAGACACGCACACACACACAAGGTCCTGAGGGCTATAAAGCGATTCACCGGGGAGAGTACAAGGTTGTTTACTCATATACAATGGAAGACGGGGCATGTCACATGATCCACCCACAGCTCCACGTTAAAGGCACCTGTTCAGTCCTTCCATTGTGATCGCTGTGTTTTTCCACGTGCTCGGGTATCTCGCTAGTTTTCCATTTCTATGTACATGATGTGTACACAGGGCCAACTCTAGCACATGGGTATCATGTAAACGATTGCTCGCACATGCAATGGAAGGGAGGGATGACTTTGGACATTTCGGTTTCTGCATGCCCCCCCGACGGTTGTCATGACAACCAAAAAATTGACATCAGCCGGCCAAATATCGGCCACTGTAACTTGATGCTGCCCCCTACCCGACGTTGATTATAGGTTACAACACATGCCTGCGCACAGACACACACACACACACACACAGGCACACGCTCACACACAAGATCACATGTTCTGAGCTGAGTCATTGTAGTTCCCGTCTCCATGACAAGGAAGCCAGTTGTGAGCAGGTGGCCTCCATAATTGAATCAAGCCGGACCTGTGGTTGCCTCCATCATTTCAACGTTTTTCTCTTTTAACCCTCGTGCTGCCTTCGGGTCACATGACCCAAAGGTTCATAACGAACCATCGTTGTGTTTACCCAATTTTACCCAATACAAAAACAAATTAAAATAACTTTCTTTTAACCTTTGCAATGTGGGGGGTCTGAGACAGCCCAACGGTTAAAAGAAAATGCTTCACTTTGTCTTTGTATGCGGTAAATCTGTCGCAATACGACGGTGGGTCACAATGACTGATGGGTCAGAATGACCCGAAGATAACACAAGGGTTAAACATGTTGTCTCTCTCTCTCTTCGTCCACACAGCTGGGATGAGATAGACAGAGGCACGACCCTGACAGCAGTCATGGACCAAACACACAACTGAGAGCGACACAAACAGAGAGTGACGGAGGGAGGGAGAGTAAGCAGACAGTAAGGCAGATAGGAAATGAAGAGGTAAATGGACTGACATAGAAAGACAGAGAGAGAGAGAGACCAAGAAAACAAAAGAAAGAGAGCGAGAGAGAGAGAAAGAGAGAGAGAGAGGATGAGAAACAAAAGGAGGGAAAAACCTTTTTGGTTGTAAAAACGTACCTATCAGATCATCCGTGCTAATAACCTGTCTCTTCTGGCTCTCCATGTTGTTCTCCATTTCCATGTGTTGCGTCAGCACTTCCTCCTACGAGTGTATCTGTGTGTGTCGGGAGGAGTGTATGAGGTCTGTGGAGCCAAGTTTTTTTAAATACAGTTACAGCCATAGGCTTGGCCGTGGGGGGGGGGGGGGGGGGTGGCTTTGGAGGAGATCATAGTCAGACTTTTCCACTAGTGTGAAGCAAGAGTAGTCACGGGATAGTGAGGAGTCATAATTAGCTCATCTGGGACATGCTGTTGGATAAGGCTGAAATATTGTATTCCATTTATTTTACTTTTTGGGGGGTTTGAAACTCGTGACAACACTGCCCTATCCAACGTTTAGCTTTCCAGACTTGTGACTGAGAGCATAAGGCACACTGGTGTGCAAACATACTGCATGTTTGTGCTTAGTCTTGTCATGTTTCATGGAACTTTCCTTTGATATTTAACCCTTGTGCTGCCTTCGGGTCACAGGACCCAAAGGTTCATAACGAACCATCGTTGTGTTTACCCAATACAAAAACAAATAAAAATAATTATCTTTTAACCTTCGCAATGTGAAGGGTCTGAGACAGCCCAACAGTTAAAAGAAAATGCTTCACTTTGTTTTTGTATGCAGTAAAGTTGTCGCAATACGACGGTGGGTCACAATGACTGATGGGTCAGAATGACCCGAAGAGAACACAAGGGTTAAACATTTCAAGAGCGTATTGGGGTTGTGTTTCGGGTTTTCCTCAGAAAGTGGAAGTAACCCTACAGTGACACACGACTTACGGTGTGATCTAGTCAGTTGCAAGCCCATGTCACGTGTGTTTGTCACACGAGATAAAAGGACAACCTTTATTTGTGACTAAAAAACTAAAATGTGTCTAAAATGTGACTACAAAAAATGACTAAATTTGTCTTACGTGCAAAGGATTCTATGCCAGCAGTTATCGGGGGTAAAACCACAAAGTGTCGTCAGCAGAAGAAGCAGATTGTAGAAGCTGTAAACAGTCATGTGCTCATGTGCAACACACTAACCTGAATACCTACTACTGCTCAGACACACCCTGAATATTAACAGGGTGATAAGGAAAGGAAATATTTTGGATTGAAAAGGGGAGCTGCCAGGGGAGAGGTGAGGTCTGCGTGTGTTCTAAAATCAACTTCTGTCTCGGCACACAGTAACAATCAAATCGGAAACTCTAAGAAAAAACTATCTTTTTATTACAGATCAAGGATAAACGTACAGTAAGAGGATACCCCTATGTCCGCAACTGGTCATGTTGGTTTGTGATAGTCAACCCATTTGTTTTCAAGTCAGCATGTACATTGGAGTGGAGCTGAAATACACTGACTGAACATGCTGCAAATCCATTTTCAAGTTGCCGGTCTGGCCGTAATTCATCTTCAAGAAACCTGTTTCCATTTTGCATCATCGTCAAAACTACTAACCATGTCAAATGTGTAGTTACACACACACACACACACACACACACACACACACACACACACACACACACACACACACACACACACACACACACACACACACACACACACACACACACACACACACACACGTTGTTGGGACACAGGTTCTCTCTCACACTGTGGCACACACCCTCACGCACGTTCTACGTCCATTGCAGAAACGACAATTCATGGCTCAGAATGTGCTACAAATACACATTTAAAAACAAAGCAAATACAGACATCAACATTTTACAAGTTTCTTCCCCCCAAAAAAATCTGATAGCTCAAGACTCAGAAAACATCTGGTGGGATTTTCGAGAACTTTCCCTTTGTATCGCAGGTATACACGTGTGTGTGTGTCTGTGTGCATAGTACATCATGTGTTCAAACTCAGGGTACAGTGGGTACAGTGGGGGGGTGTATGCTCCATGGGGTGACATCTCTTCAGTTTCCCTCAAAAAAATGAACCGGAATGTCGAAGGTCTGCACGGCTACAATTGCTGCAAATGGAGGACTCTTTGACCAAAGCAAAGTTTGAAGGACAAAATGATTACTATCATGACTCTAACCTTGTCAATGACTACATTTCATGTTCATTTAGCTAGATTTCCTTTTCAAACTCATTTCATGTATCCAGGGAAAACAAGGAATTTCTGAGTGAACTTGTGAACGGTAGTGTTCAGCCCTCTACGGGAATTCATTTCATGCCCGACGTCGCATTCAAAACAAGTCCTTGTTTTTAAGTCAACATACTCATTGTTCCACGCCCACATTGTTCGGTGTGGCCAGCAGGAAACAAGCGATGACCGCACGGTTGATCCGTCCTCTCAACCAGCCTGCCTGGCTTCTAGGTCCACGGAAGGAACTTTCACATCCTCCCTTCTGTCCGACCACAAGTGGGGTTTCGCTCGGTCAGGGCGATCAACACGAGGGCTATTCTCCCATTCTCAGTGTCTACGCTCTAACTGTGGATCTGGGTGTGATTGAGCGCGTGTGTGTGCGTATGATTAGGTTAAGTCAAGTGGACGCGAGTGTGCATGTGTCTGTATGAGTCTTAGCATAGTGTGAGTGAGTGTCTAGGTGTATATTGGTTTTCTTCTCCTGTGTGCGTGCGTGTGTGTGTGTGTGTTCACTGCCAGCCCAGCTGGTGGTGGAGGCCTGGCTGCAGGGGGTTGAAGGGGTTTCCGGGTCCGGGGGGGTAGTTGGAGAAACCGTTGGGTTGAGGAGCGTAGCTGTCCAGAGCAGAGGCAGGGTGACCCTGGAACACAGGAGCAACTGGAGTTCAGCCCAGTCTCTCTGATGGGGACAGTGTGTGTGTGTGTGTGTACGAGTGTGTGTGACAATGACAGTGTGCGAGTGACAATGAGTGTGTGCGTGTAGGAGCTGGCCAGTGTTCAGTGTCGGTGTGTGTGTTTGTGTATAAATTAGGGTTGGAAAATTCCGGGAATATTCAAAGTTGGACACTTTCCACGGGAATTAATGGGAATATACGGGAATAAACTGAACTAGTTCAGTTCATAATTCAAAATGTTTAACTAAGTTCACAGCTGCAAAAATGTATTTCAATATGTTGCTAGCTATAATTGAAATCTCTCTGTCTGCAATACCGCTCTTGGCCTCTACGCAATTCGGCGCTCTCACACTTGCCAGGCATAGGGCTGAAACGTTCAGACGCAACACTGATGACAAAGACGTTCAAAAACAACAGAACGTCTTACGTTTAGGTTTATGTTTCTGGCAGACAATGTTCCCAACCAGCTGCATTCAGGGTCCAGCTGAGCTAGGCGTGTATAGTCTTGTTCTCAACTACATTGAAGTTCCCTGTTATATGCTTTGGCAAAAAACTTGGCACGTTTTTTTTCTTTTTCTCAAAATTCCCCAAATTCCCGAGCCAAAATTCCCGTGGAAACTTTCCGGAAACTTTCCGGAAAGTTTCCACAAACTTTCCGGAAATTTACCGGAAACTTTCCGCCCCTTTGCTCTTGTGTTTTGGTGTGTGTGTCGTGTGTATACCTGCAGCAGGGCTGACTGCATGGCAGAGTTGTGGAGGCCGGAGAGGGCGGCGGGGGAGGCCGAGGGAGAGAAGGCGGGCATCCCTGCGAAGGACAGCAGGCCTGGGAACCCCCCTCCTCCTGGAGGCTGCAGCCCGCTGCTCAACCTGACACACACACACACACACACACTTGTTCAACACGCCCATCCTCCGACTGTTTTCCCACATACCTCACGACGAAACGCATCGGCGGTCGCTCGGTAACCGGCCAAAGTCCGACAGGCAAACACGCACAC
This sequence comes from Osmerus eperlanus, assembly GCF_963692335.1. Classification (NCBI taxonomy): domain Eukaryota; kingdom Metazoa; phylum Chordata; class Actinopteri; order Osmeriformes; family Osmeridae; genus Osmerus; species Osmerus eperlanus. The sequence continues at coordinate 6,252,325 of NC_085036.1, forward strand.
CCGAGTGTCAACTTCTGTGTCTTCGATGGTGCATTCGTTGTGCGTCTCCCAAGGTCTTATTCCAGTGTAAACAGAGTGTGGAGCCTTCTACCTGGTAGACTTTACCCTGAGATAACGCCACCATTCAGGACTCTGGATTTCCACTCTCTTTGTTTGGCTAATGAAGGCAGCTTGACTGCATGCACCTGCTGTGTAGCTGTGAGGCCAACCGCGAGTTGAGTCATGTCGCAAGACATGCATCGCCGTTGGCCACACAGATAACATCCATTTCCACTGGCGGAGAAAGGTAACCGTCAAAAGGATTGAGGACGTTTCCATGACTCGACGGCCAAGTCAAGCGATGCCAGGAGTGTTGCGCAAGAGGCTGGAGAATGTATATGGCTCGGTTTTGCCATTAGACTGTATGGTTTCGAAAGAGGATGGTCGTTAAAAAAAGATCGATTACATCTCCGCACACGCACACACACACAGGTAAAGACACACACACACACACACAGACAGAAGCACACACACACTTACCCCGGCTGGAAGTTGGAGCTGAAGGCGGAGGCGAAGCCCGGCAGCACGGGGGAGGAGGAGGGGACGCCTGCAGCAGCCGCCGCCGCGGCCGCCGCGGCCGCCGCCGCCGCCTGGAGCGGAGCCACCGTCGCCACGGACGACGCCGAAGCCCCCTGGAGCCCCATGAAGGAGGACAGCACGGGGCTCCCCGCCCCGGGGCCACCAGAGCCCCCGAAACCGGGGAAGGCCGGGCCGGAGCCGGGAGGCAGGCCGGGGAACATGGAGGGGGAGGTGGTGAGGCCCAACCCGAAAGGAGAGCCTCCTCCTGGGGCCATGCCGGGGCCGAGGCCTGGGTAGACGGAGGTCTGGGCGTGGCTGCCCAGGCTGGTGGTGGGAGCCATGGAGGAGGGGATGGTGGCGGAAGGGAGCGAGGAGAAGGGGGAGAGGCCGGGGTAGTGGGAGGGGGCCGGGCTGGAGGAGAGGACCTGGAGGCCGGCCATGGCGGCGGGGCTGGGGAGGGAGGCCTGGGGGGATCCGGACGGGTGGGTGAGGCCCAGGGAGCGGGCCAGGGCGGCCTGCGCCGAGCCGGGCATCACCAGGGAGCTGAGGGAGGGAGTGCCGGCGCGGGACGTCCCCATGAAGGCGGAAGGCACCGGGCTGTTACTGCCACTGCCGCCTCCATGCCTGGTGAGGGTGGCGCGGTGCTGCTCACTGTAGAAGGCCCCCGCCTGACCCAATGCGGCCTGGGCCTGGGCTTGGGCTTGGGCCTGGGCTTGGGCCTGGGCCTGGGCTTGGGCCTGGGCCTGGGTGGACAGGGCTGGGGAGGGTTTCGAATTTGGACCGGGGGTAGAGGAGGAGGGCATGACGGGAGTGGAGCGTCCAGAAGGGGTGTAGCTGCGGATCACTGACCCAGGAGGGTTCCCCTGCTGGGAGGCCATGCCAGGGAAGGGTGGCCCTGCCTGGGGGTCGGTGGGCTGGGGGAAGCCCTTGTACTGGGGCGGCCCCAGGGGGTCTGGGGGGTTCCTGGAGGTAGGGGTGCCCGACCGGGAGGCCCCTCCGTGGAAGGGGGAGAACCCCCCAGGGTTGGGTCCGGGTGTCCCGCAGGGGGTGTTGGACGGGGTGTGGGCTTTGATGACGGACGAGGCGGAGGGGCCGGGGCTCTGGGGGACATGGGGGGAGGCGGCAGCGGGGGGCACGGGCCCCCCTTTGATGACGGAGGGGGAGGGGCCCCTGTGGGTCTGCGAGGGCACCATGCCGGGGAAGACCGGGGTGATGGGGGTGGCCAGGGGCGGGTGGCCGGCCGAGGGCTGGGCCGGGACCGGGGTGGAGGGGGTGGCGCCACGGGGGGAGGGGAGGGGCGTGCTGTTGACTCCGGGGGTGGCATTCTGGTGGTGGGCCGGCTTGGTGTAGGCTGGAGGACAGAGAGACAGGGGTCAGTGGCAGTGGACTGGCGGACGGGAAAGGAGCTCAAACCCCCCAGAGGGGACTGATCGGCGGGGTGGTGCAGGTGGAGGGAGAGAGAGAGAGAGTGAGAGACAGAGAGAGAAAGACAGAGACAGAGAGAGAGACAGAGACAGAGACAGAGAGAGAGAGAGAGAGAGAGAGAGAGAGAGAGAGAGACAGAGAGAGACAGAGAGAGAGAGAGAGAGAGAGAGAGAGAGAGAGAGAGAGAGAGAGAGAGAGAGAGAGAGAGAGAGAGAGAGAGAGAGAGAGAGAGAGAGAGAGAGAGAGAGAGAGAGAGAGAGAGAGAGAGAGAGAGAGAGAGAGAGAGAGAGAGACGGGGGGAGTGTCGGGGGTTATGGTGGCAGCAAGCCGCAGGATTAATAACCACAGTTAACTCATTCTGAAGCAGTGAACTAGCGTGTTGAGAAAGCCTCTACAAGCACAAGCCAAATCAGAAGCCTGCAAATAAAGAAGGAATTGGGGCAAATCAGTGGAAATCAATCAAGTAGGATTGGATTCAGGACTCAGGACTCATTGACTCAGGAGTTAGTGACAGTGATTCCCCTCCAGGTGTACAGCTCAAGACAGGCAGAATGAGGTTGTGAATCAAGGTTGACACCACAGCCACCAACACTTCTCTCTTCCAGGAGCACAAGAAGAATGCAGTTCAAGAATACTAATTCTACCACCTGTCCTAGCTTTAGTACTATTTCTAGTTCCACATCTAGTTCTACAACTAATTCCAGTTTCAAACATAGCTCCAGTACTAATTATAGTTCCCCATTTATCTCTCGTACTAATTGTATGTATCAAGTCCTAGTGCTAATTTGAGTCCCAGACATAGTTCTAGTACTAATTCTAGTTCTAGTGCTAATTCTAGTTCTAGTGCTAATTCTAGTTCCACGTCTAGCCAAGTCCTAATGCTCATTCGAGTTCCCGCATTCCCTCAAAAGCACAGGTAAGCAGCATGCCAGGTGGTTAGGAAACAAGCTTAGAAAAATGTGTCCACACACTCCCGCACACACACACTCCCGCACACACACACTCCCGCACACACACACACACACACACACGTCTCCAGCGTGTTGTACCTGCTGCTCTGGGGGTGGCGCTGTAGGGCGGAGGGGGAACGCTGGCCGTTATCACCCCTCCCACAGACACCAGGCCAGCATTGTTGTACGCACCTGGGTGGCAGTGGCAAACGTTAACGGTGCCCACCACACACACACACACACGCACACACGCGCGCACACACACACACGCGTCTAACACACCCATTCTCGAGTGTCCCTCGCACACTATTGCCGTGACTGAAAGTCCATTCCAATGTGCACTTCAAATCCACACAGTTAAGAACAGTCATGAGTGCTTCAGGTCTGTGGTAAGGCTGCAGTGTCGAGATGTGTTCCGAGTGTTGCGGTGAGTTCAGGGAGAGGGGGGCGGGGGGGTCTTACTTGGTGCGATGGTGGCGTGCGGTCGGCAGGGTGGGATGGGGTAGGGCACGGGCCGGTGGGGGTTGTAGGATGACGGCGACTGAGGGGGGGGGGGGGGGGGCAAAAAAGAGATGACCATTAAAAACATCAGGTTCAAGTTCTAAGTTCAACCTGGGCCATTAAAGAACATTGAAAAACTTCTCATCAACCAGTCCTAATTTTTTTGACTATTTGATGCCCTGGTAAGTACACCAGTCAATGAGTAGTTACAAACAAATCCACTTGTCAATAATGTCACGTGACAGACAACGTTTCTACGCAGGTTTTCTAGTATGGAGCGTGAACCAGCTGCCCGTATCAGCTGAGCGCCTCCTAGTGTGAGGTTGGGAAAGAACAGGCTCTCACTGGCTTAAAAGGTCCGGTGATGCGGGCGGCGATCCCTTTCCCCTCCATGTTTGCAGCGCCCTCCTCTCCTTCCTTCTTCACAGGAGGAGTTCCCTTGAAGCGCAAACAGACCAGAGGCAAGCGTTGATCAGTGACTTCTGAGAAGAATGGTGGTTCTCTTCAAAGAATTAAAGCAGAGCCGGGTGTGTGTGTGGGATGGGGGGGGGGGGGTGTTGAGGGGAAGGGGTCTGCGGGGGGTTGGTTGGGGTGTGTGTGGGGTGATTGTGGGGTAGGGGGAAGGTGTGTGTGGGGTGGGCTGTGGGTGAGGAAGGGGGTGTGTGGGGCTGGGGTGTGTGTGTGTGGTGTGTGGAGGGGGGGGGGTGAGGTAGGGTGTGTGTGTGGGGCTAGGGTGGGGTGTGTGTGTGGTGTTTGGAGTGGGGGTGAGGTAGGGTGTGTGTGTGTGTGGTGGTGAGGTAGGGTGTGTGTGTGTGGTGTGGGGGTGAGGTAGGGTGTGTGTGTGTGGTGTGGGGGTGAGGTAGGGTGTGTGTGTGGTGTGGGGGTGAGGTAGGGTGTGTGTGTGTGGTGTGGGGGTGAGGTAGGGTGTGTGTGTGGTGTGGTGGTGAGGTAGGGTGTGTGTGTGTGGTGTGGGGGTGAGGTAGGGTGTGTGTGTGTGGTGTGGGGGTGAGGTAGGGTGTGTGTGTGGTGTGGGGGTGAGGTAGGGTGTGTGTGTGTGTGGTGGTGAGGTAGGGTGTGTGTGTGTGGTGTGGGGGTGAGGTAGGGTGTGTGTGTGGTGTGGGGGTGAGGTAGGGTGCGTGTGTGTGGGGGTTTGGCTGATCCTCACTGGGAATGTTCCGGTCACTTGGCTGGGCTTTCCTTTCGGGTAGGGGTTTCCTGGGACCATTCCACAGGATGAGATCATCGCCACGGGAGCCTTGCAGCCCACCTTGCACACCTGCCCCAACCCAAACAGACACACTCAGATGAACACCTTCTGGCGTCCTGGACATTGTAATTGTAATATTGACCGGTGGTTTGACGTGTGTGTGTACGCGTGTGTGCGCGCGTGCGTGCGTGTGATCACACCTGCTCCAGGATGCGGCGGGCTCGTTTTTTCTCAGACAGGTGGATGCGGAACAGGTCCTCCACGGGACGGTAATTCTGTGCATCTGCGATGTTTCTGTGAACCGGGTCGACACTTAGCGGTCAACAGTCTGGACCGACATGATGTCGCCTGCCGTGTGGCTTTCTCACTCGAGCAATCGTGTCTGTCATACTCAAAAGCAATGAAGGTCACAGGGTGTGATTTGACACACTTGTAGCCTAGATGTACTCACAGAGCTATCAACTCCAGAACCACCAGTCTGTCCTTGGAGAAGGTGAAACAGTTCAAGATGTTTGCAACTTTTGTTGTGGGGATGGCAACCATTTTCTGTAAAGATATGACAGATGTTAGGGAAAGCAGGCAGTCAGAACCAGCTAATTACTGTTTAAATAACGTTTCATTAATTAGTTCATGTAACGCCTTAATCCGAAGCCACGCTCAGCATTGGGGCATTTGAACCTGTGAGCTCTGTAGTCACTGAACTAATACCCTTCCCTACTAAGTTATACCCCGTGGGGATGTTTCAGATTTTAAGAATTGTTTATTCTCACATGTTGCAAAGCTTTCACTGCCTTGATCTGCGGCTCTGCCCACGAGAAGTATTTCAGTATGTCCATCACCTGCGGACAGTGAGTGCCACATTTCACACCTTCACTTTCGCTGCTCATTCATATGCAAATACACATTCAAGAATCAACATCTGCTGAAAAAAAGTCACACTGTCGCTTTGATTGCTATTCATATAGCAATCAGTCATTAGCGAGTCGAGATAACGGACCGTAAACAACGTTTAACTACCTGTTCGCTGGAGAAATAGCCGTGCACCTGTTCTATCGCCTTTATCCGCTGGTCCGTCAGGACACACTGGAAAAACATTTCAACAGTTATTTGAAGCGTTCATGCAGCGGTTTATCAACACAAGGATAGGCTATCATTTAGTACCTTGATCTGTTCACTCACCTTTCTGATTTCGTCCAAGACGATGTCAAATGATTTCTTGTCCATGTTTGAGGACTGAAGGAAGCCTCGCTGGAATATTAATAGGTAGCGAGCTAGCTAGCTAACTCGTAAAATTGCAGTTTACAGTAAGATTTACTGTAAAGTGGACTTCAGATCATCATTGGTGGGTTCACCGAAGTAGCTTGCAATGATATTGCCTCGCAATGAAAATAGCTGTGGCTAATATAAAGAAACTGATAGCATGCGGTCTGCAACTTGATAGCTAGTATAGCTAAATTGGCTAACAGCTAGTTTAGCTAGTCTGACAACAAGCTAGCCAGCTAGAGCTAACTGTGTCACAATAACGAACAAGATTTACTAGAATTAATGTACTGTATAGCTATATAAAATCAAATTATCAACTCACTGTGTCCCAATTCATATTGCAGTTAAGTCATTAAAATACCACCTCCAACTAGCTAGGTCCACATATTAAAGTGCACAAACTAGATACTTCTTTTTCTAGCTAGTTTCGTGTAGACTAGCTAGCTAGTAACACACTCAATTGACAGGTCCCAGCGGCACAGCAGGCTGGAAAACTTCCTTTGTTAGGACCCATCCAACCATGGGCGAAGCATGTTTAAAAGTGGAACTTTTGCTTCATAAAAAAATATTGTAGTACTATCCATGAGAGTAGTTTTAGAGTTTATTGATATTTTTTGGTACCTGTACACTATTCCTTCAATAAAAATGAAATAAGTAACCATATTTGTTCAGGCAGTAGGATAGCCCATACAGGCTCCTGTTTGAACACTCGTCAGGAAGTAAACAGACATGAAGACTGTCGTTCCTACTGTACTAGTAGCAACTTATTTCTCTTTTATGGGCTGGTTGTAGCAAAGAATATTGGTTGTAGTGAAACATTGGAACAATACAATGGATAGATTCACGTGGTCAAATGGCCTCCTGGAAATGAACGAAACGTTGGTAATCCAACAACGAGGTGTCAAACTATATGACGGAGACGATAAGGTAGGTAGGCCAGACGTTTAAAGCTCTGCTAGCCTGTGTCAGGCAGTGCTACTCTTTTGGAAGTGACAACAACAATAGCTAACTCGCGAAATAATTTCTGCTTGGTCTGCTTGGCATTTAAGAAGCATTTCACCTCAAAGCCTATTATTTCTTACTTTTTTTTTTAACCCCAGGTCAAGATGGATGTCGGAGTGGCTATTCTCACCACTCATCAATTAATCTGGAGAGACTCCAAAAATCATGTAGGTGACAATATTTCGATAATGTGATCTATTTGTCAACGCTGCGCACAGTGGTTGTATGTCAACGTTCTGGGTTATTTTTTCTGCGTAGGAGTGTTGCATATCCATACCCCTGTCCCAGATCATCTTCTTTGAGGAACAAGCTGCCGGAATAGGAAAAAGGTGATTGCCTTGCAGCTCTAACCTCATAGATATGTTATTGTGGTGTCAAACAAGGAAATCTGGCTGTACTGCTCATGCTAATACGGCTGACATGCCTGTTACTACAGTGTAGTTACGTTTATTTCACAGAATGTGCTAAGTGTCCGTCTTGAAATCCTCAGTGCAAAGATAGTCATCCACCTGCACGCAGCCTCACCCAAGAAGGAGCCAGGGCCCTACCAGAAGAGCAAGTTCTCCTTCATCAAGCTTTCCTTCAAAGAACATGGACAGATCGAGGTGAACAGGGTCACAGTGTGAGAGTGATATCTCTGTGTCGATATGGCTTAGCCTCCTGTCACGTTTAGTTTGTGTGTTTCAGATCATCGTGTGCATCGCATGTGCTTTTCCTGTTCTCAATGATCTGCTGTAGCCTACTTACTATGCGCTCATTGGACTTCTCCTACTCCTTTGGATCAAAGCGTCTCCTACGTCTCATTTCCTATTCCCCTGTGTGGCTCTTTCTCTAGTTCTACAGGAGACTGACTGAGGAGATGACCCGGAAGAGATGGGAGAGCACACCTGTGTCACAGCCCATCCCCACAGCAACAGGATCTCAGGTCAGAGGTCACAGAGCAGACTCAGCCAATGAGACTCGGGTTTTCCTCTGTCACGGCTCAGAACTACTAGGCTACTTTTTTGCGTGCTGTGATATTGTAACAAAGAAATATTTCGCTTAAATAGGTTTGACAAACAATGTAATGGTTGAATGTTAGTATTGTTATGTGACTGCAAAGGTTTTTCTGTGACAGCCTGTAATGCAACTTGCATCCACATGATGGCGCTTTTGGCACTAGAAACTGCCTCCTATACATGAACTCAATCACAGAAATAGCTAGGTTTTGAGGTATGAACTAGGCGCGATAGATACGTCTACATTTCGTGATGCAGTTTGGAACATTGACTTCAAGTCAACCCTTTTCCAATCACGTGTTTCGGACCCGTACTTTTGTATTCTGGGTTTTGTGTATTTCATGCCAGCCATGTTCTGACTGTGTCTCGCCCTCCTCCTCCTCCTTCTTCTTCTGTGGTGGCTGCAGGCAGGAAGGACCCGCGCGGTGGGAATTGTCGGCATCGAGAGGAAGATAGAAGAGAAGAGGAAAGAGACAGACAAAAACATCTCTGAGGTGACACACACACACACACACAGATGTAGGCTTAAAGAGTGTGTTGGGGGAAGGGGACGTGGGCGTGGATATATTGCCAGCTCGCGTGTTGTGAAGCTCTTCTATCAGCACCTTGGGGTGGGTTGTGGGGGTGGGGGGCTGTGCCAGTAGACAGCATGACGCTCGGTTCTGGCCTCCTGGTTGTAGCGTGCGCTCCAGCCCCCGAGCGCGCCCCGCGTGGGATGTCTGTGTGCCGCCGCGAACGTACTAGAAGGATCAAAGTCCCGTCGAGCCTTTGCAAGAATTAAGTTCCATGTTTCCTGGCAGTAAGGCAGCCGAGTGAGCGCCGGCCGTGCTGGCTGGCTCGGTGGACGGCCCGGGGCTGAAGCCCCTGAAATATGTGTGGTTTCACTGCTGCCTGGAGCAGAGGGAGGGGTGGCCTTTTAAATGATATCTGTGGTTAGGGTTTGTTTTTTGTCTGTTATCCAACATGTACTTATACTTAGTTTCTCTCGCTCTCTGTCTCTCTCTCTCTCTCTGTCTCTCTCTGTCTCTCTCTCTCCTCGCTCCGTCCCTCTTTCTCAGGCCTTTGAGGACCTCAGTAAGCTCATGGTGAAGGTACTGAAAGACTCATCACGATATTTCCCCACAAAACGCACGTGCTAGTACTGTATGAATAGCAGCTACATTTTCAGACCCTGCAGTTCACCCCCAGTGCCGTCACGGCTACGACTCGGTGTGTTTCAGTGTGTGTGTGTGTGTGTGTGTTCTCCTTCCCTGTAGGCAAAAGAGATGGTGGAGCTGTCTCGATCCATTGCCAACAAAATCAAAGAGAAACAAGGAGACATTACAGAGGATGAGGTTTGTACAGGCATATAACACCGACATACCGTACACACATGGGATTCGAAACTCAGCCTTTCCAGACATGCACATATCTGAGTAGGGTAACAGAGTTGCCTCATCAGGTTTGCCCCCGAGGGGGCTTTAGATAGCCTGTTGGTGCTGAAAGCACCCATGTGATCTTCCAGCTCTTACCATAATACTCCTGCACTTAATAGGCTTTCTGGGATTGAGGAGGACTTTAGACTACAGTACCCCCACCCCCTGACTGTATGCCTTCAAGGTCCCTTGATAAACATTTTTCTCCTCCTCTCAAACATCCATCTTTATTTTCAGTTATATTTACTGTGCTTTGCATTGTTGTTCAACGACGGTGTCGAGAGTGTGAATGGGTTGAAAGCTGCTGGCTCTGTGCGTGTGTGTGTGCGCGCGTGCGTGCGTGTCTTCTTGACCCCCTGTGGTGTTTGTAAGCTGTGTGCTTTCCAAACACGATAGGTTTAATCCACGCTGGACTTGGCAAACTGTATTCTTGAGGACACACACGGGTGCACACTCCATTCTTTCACGTTATAATGTGTCAGGGATCCCGAACCGTGTTGGCTAGCCGAGCTAACATGCTAAATAGTCATGTCATGGAGAATGCTGAGCTGTCCTCTTCCCTCACAGACGATCCGCTTCAAGTCGTACCTGCTGAGCATGGGCATTGCCGACCCCGTTACCAGGGAAACCCATGGCTCGGGCACACACTACCACATGCAGTTGGCCAAACAGCTGGGAGACATACTGCAGACCCCCCTGGAGGTGTGTGTGCGCTTGTGTGTGTGTGTGTGTGACACGCATCATGATCATTTTATCTTATTTAGGCAGTCTGTGTCTCTCACACTTGACCAACCTCTCTCTCTGCCTATCACTCTCTCACTTTTGCCTCTCTCTCTATATCTCTCTGTCCCTCACTCACTCTCTTTCTTTCTGTCTCTCTCTCACTTTCTCTCCCTCTCCTTCTGCTTCTCGGTCTCTCGCTCCCCCTTCGCCCGTCGTCAGGAGCGAGGAGGCATGATGGCTATGACGGAGGTGTACTGTCTCGTGAACAGAGCGCGTGGCATGGAGGTGAGGACACACACACGCGCGCAGGCTAGCAGTGATGCACATGAAGCAGACTTGTCAATTGAGCAAGTGCTGGTTAATTGTATCCAGTGTTTCCCCTACGTTTACAGCTTTGGGGGGGGGGGGGGGCGGGGGGCGGTGACCCTGTAGAGACAGAAATGACATGCCGTCGTGTACATTAGATAACTAATATAAGGCCATTTAGTTTGTTTAATAAAACAGCAAGCTATAGACCTGTTGTATAGGAAAGGTAACCTTAAATGACTTATTTTGTGATCTAGCGCTATATATACTGTATATATAAAAAAAAAAAATATATATATATAAAAAATAAAAGTTTATTTTATTTTATTAACTTGACCTTCCAGGGGGGGGGGGGGGCGGGGGGGTGCCATTGGGGGGGCGGGGGGCCCCCCTAATATAATGGTAGGGGAAACACTGGTATCTGAGACCCTCATCTGAAGGGGAGAGAGCGAAGTTAAAACAAGAGGGACTGGTCCATCTTCTGTAGTACGCTGATTCATCTTCTCAGGAAGCTGTCCGTGTCATGTCTGTGTTGGTATGGGCCTTTGTAGTCTTTAACTAATATCCTCTTATTGTCTTTCTCCAACCTCTCCTCCCCACATCTCTCTCTCTCTCTCACCACCCTCCTACTCCCTCTCCACTCCCTGTCTCTCGCTCTCCACCCCCCATCTCTCTCTCCACCCCCCCATCTCTCTCTCTCTCTCTCTCTCTCTCTCTCTCTCTCTCTCTCTCTCTCTCTCTGCCCCTCAACCCTCACTCTTTTCTGTTTCCTAGCTGTTATCCCCAGAAGATTTGGTGAACTCATGTAAGATGTTTGAGTCACTCAAGCTTCCACTGAGGTACGTTTCTCAGTGTGTGTGTGTGTGTGTGTGTGCGCGCGCATGGGCGTGTGAGCCAGGAGGGAATTGGCCAGGCTCTTCCTGTCTGACTTCCTGTTGTTGGAGGTTGTGTCCGCCCTATGTGGCCGTGTCACTTCCTGTCACTTCCCAGAGTTTCAAAAGAAAACACGGCCTGTTTCCACCGCCTACCAAGTCCAAGTGCCTCTATAACTGACCACTGCCTAGCCCTGTGTGCGCGTGTGTGTCTATGTTGACTCAAAAGTTCAACTCTGAGGCCATCACATTGTAACAGCATTTTAATATAGCTACCTTTTCTTCTCTTTTTTCCCCCCGTTCTCTCCCTCCCTCCCTCCGACCGTGGCAGGCTGCGTGTGTTCGACAGCGGGGTGATGGTGGTACAGCTCCAGTCCCACAGTGAAGAGGAGATGATCGCATCAGCGCTCGACAGTGTAGGTTCCAATCCCGTCAGAACCTGCACTTGGCCTTCTAGCCGACAACTACTGCACATCCCAATGTGTTCATGTTACTGTGTGGACATGCTCTCTCTCTCTCTCTCTCTCTCTCTCTCTCTCTCTCTCTCTCTCTCTCTCTCTCTCTCTCTGTCTCTCTCACTCTCTGTCCGTCTCCCTCCCTGTTTGCTGTCTCCTAGGTGTCTGATAAGGGCTCGCTGACGGCGGAGGAGTTTGCCAAGCTTCTGGGCCTCTCGGTTCTGCTTTCCAAAGAGAGGTAGCTGCTACTGTTTGGGTTTGAAAAGGAAAGGTTGCTTTGCCAGATTGCTGTTGTGGCGTTCATTAGCATTTTTACGTTCTGTTGACTTAATGGTTAGAGTCTACCAGGGGTGGCCAGACACAGTGCAACAATAACAAATTCAGTAGTACATGATTCTTCGGATCGTACCGTGCAACAATAGCAACCTCATCTCTCGAGTGCAACATGGTCAACACTTTTTGGTCTGTTTGCAACACAACAGGATCTCGGCATGGTGCAACAAGCAGTACAACAAGTTTGTCCTTGCTTTCTTCCTCTCTTTCTGGCTCCTTCCTTTTCATTGTCCTCCTCTCGTTTCTCTCTCTCTCTCTCTCTCTCTCTCTCTCTCTCTCTGTGTCTCTCTCTCACGGCCCCAGGTTGTTGCTGGCGGAGAAAATGGGCCACCTGTGCCGAGACGACTCCGTAGAGGGCCTGAGGTTTTACCCAAACCTGTTCTGACCCGGTCGCGCTCCCCCAGATGTGACACTATCAACTTTCTAAGCAACGCGATGTGTAATTCACATCCATGTTTCAGCAACGTCAAAGACCGACGTTATATCAATGTTCTCCCCTTTTCTCTTCTAAAGCAAAGGGTGTTCTGTGACTGGTTGATAAGGGGTTGGTTGGTGCATATCCCACAATGTCTCTGGAGAACCAGAACATAATTATCAGGAAGGATACAGAGCTAATGCAGGTCTAAGGGACTAGAAATCATTGGATGTCCTGTAACAGTACTGTGTTTGTATAGTATGATAGCAGCACAAGGACAGCGATAACCTGGCTATGCTGCCTTAAAAAAACAACAAAAAAAGATTATGCAAGGGTGTTCCCCAAAGATTCTTTCACTCAGCAATTAATTATTCAATTCGGGCAATTGTTTTATTTTTTTATGAACGAATAGCTTATGCGCCATGGGGTTTCTGTCATCATTAATACTGTACGTCTTTTTTTTCTTTCGGAAGAGGAATGAACAAAATGGAGGATAGGGAGCATATAATGCTACAAGGAGTAGAGCTTGATATACTGTATAAGACCGCAGTTGGGTCTTGCAGGCCAGGTTCAGGTACAGAAGATTGTCCCTGTCTCAATGGAAATGTCATTGAGGGTTTGTTCCCTCCAGTTCATGTCTATGTTACAGCCTGCTATGGGCCTGAGCCTGTTTGAAACAGTGTCTCTGATAAGCCCCCTCCCCAGTCAGATTAAATTTAGTTTTGGACAAACACGTGACGTCTGATTTTGTGCTTATTTGTTCTTGGCATAGACATCTGAGGACAGCATATATGCGTGCATTAGAACCCTCGCGATGTTCTCTAGGCGATCTCTGGTGTGTTCCCTTTGTCTTTAACACAGTCTGGGTCTGCAAATCAAATCACTGGTACAGTATCTGTTGTTTTTTTACTGCTCCCCTAACAAGTTGTTATAGTTCTGTTTTGTTCACTGTATAAGGAAAAGGAATCTAGTCTACTATGATTGCATTACACTACACCCAACAGTGGACGATCTTAACCCAAATAAATGTCTCTTTCTTCCTTTCAAATTGGTTTATTGCAGTGCTCTTCGATCCTAGTCCTCGGGATCCACTGTCCTGCGTGTTTTAGATGTTTCCCAGCTCCAGCGCACCTGATACCAGTTGGAGCAGGGAAACATCTAAAACATGCAGGACAGTGGGCCCTGAGGACCAGGTTTGACCGAAGGCCACAGGTTTAATGCATGTGGCACCAATACAATTGTCAAACTTTTTGACCGCCTTTCCTCATAAAAGGCTTCGAAAGGACACCCAGAACTACCTCAAATAAACAGGACCTACTAGGCCATAAAGAGAGCGCAAAGGCAACCTGGTCCCACTTCTAACCCCCAAGAGTACAAGCCTAGCGAGGACGGCGGCCATTTTAACTCGGGGTCGTTTAATCTTGAAAAGTAATTCCCTCAATGGATCTGAGATTAGTTGAAACGTTGTTAGTAGAAACGTAGATTAGCCCCCTCTAGCACGCTCTTTGTTCTCATTGTCTGCGGCTGAGCGCTAAACTGGGTTTTAGCCCATTACTCCGGAGCGGCTTCCTGTTAGCCGCTCGCTTCCTCTGGTCGAAGCACGAGGGACCGCAGAGCTCCTGCTCCGATTAGATTATCCAGCCATGTGGCTCGTTCATTGATAGATAATAGTTTCGATTGGTAGAGAAAAGCAGCCGGCGATGACCTGAGAAAGGCTTGTGCGTATTAGTGAGTTAGGCCGATATTGTCTGATTCCGAACTGGACTCCATGGCGATGGAGATAAGTCATAGCCTACAATTCAGCTGGTTCTCGGGACGAGAGGGGCTAAGAGCTTGGATAGGAGAGGCACACACACACACACAAGGACACACACAAGGACACCCACTGGCATGCGTCTGCTCTGAATGGCATGCAGGCGCAGATGTCTAGGATCATGGTTAGATTCCTCCTCTCTTCCCCCTCCCAGCCCCGTGACCTTGAACCTGTTACATCACGGATGGATTAGGACGACCAGACTGACCTGCCAGTCAGCCTCTGTCTTTGGGGTATGTTAGTAACAAAACTTTATAATTTGGTGAAGAAAACAGGTATATATAAAGTCCAAATGATATAGGTCTAGTGAAAATGATATGGTCACATGATTATATAAAGGAAACTGCCAGAGAGGCACAACATCCATCAAGAAGTCTGGCCCTGTGTGCTCATGGTTTTACCCAAATTGAACGGTCCATTTCCTCTTGCCTGCCTGCTTGTCTGCCTGCCTGTTTTCCTGCCTATACCTACCTGCCAGCACCTGTGCTCTGTAACAGTTAACCCTGTGTGAAGGCTGTACAGGCCTGTTGGATTACCTGCGGCAGGTAAAACCTCCCTTGTGATTCATCTTCAAGGGATGTGACCTTCTCCTTGGTGCGCCTGACACAGAGGAAACTATGGACTAAAACATTTAGCTTCTAGACCTTCCCGTTTGATAGCATGACTAGCAGTTGTGCAGCCAGCATTTTATACTATCTGCCTTTTGTAAATTGTCTATGTATTTTTCTGTAATAAAAAAAAAGAAATTATATATAAACATATTCAAATTGTATGCTCTTATTTTTGTGCAATGCGAAATAATTTGTAGTCCAATCGTGACGGGTTGCTTTGAGTGAAATGTCCCTTTAAATTTGCACTTGGTTGCTCATTGTAAATCGAAAAACAACCATTTTATACATTGCCTTGTATTATTTTAAATGGCTTTATTAATTTAAACACTATTGACAGCACGTAAGGCTGCATGCCGTCTCATATTTAACTGAAGAGCCGTGTAATTGGAAGGGTCATATTCTGGGAATGCGCGTTCACGGTGTTGCAGCGCTGGAGCGCGGATCGACCTCGCAACAGACTCTCCCACGGACGCAGACCGGTTATAGACGTATATATCTCAAACTGTCCTTTGACTGAAATTCTGCAGACGATCGAAGCTGTCATCAGATCTGATCTCCTTACCAACGATCAAGTTTGTGTTGTTCGGTTGGGACCTTCTAGAAATGCATGTTTAATGATGATTTGCTGAGATCACAAGGAATGTAAGTAACTTGAATTTGATAACTTTTAATGATCAGTCTCGGTTGAAGTCACACATCCTGTCTGATCCACGAGAGTATATTACATACATAAACAACATTTGGTAATACCCCAAAAGCGTAATAGTAACATTTTGAAAAAATACAGTTTTTGCTGGTGTAGCCTACAATACAGAAATATGTTGGCTACAATTAAACAACAAGTTCCAAATCCAACTCTGAATGCAGTAAGTGAAGTGCATCTATTTTCTACTTTTGTTGCTGAAAAAAGTTGTTGTGTTTTCCTATTGTTGAACGGGACAGAAAGCTGCATAAGAGTGGGTTTGGCCGCTTCTTTGAATTGTTGAACCGCCGCCTTCTGACTGTGAGTGATAAGTGTGGCTTTGGACAGAGGGAGAGGGAAAGTTGGAGTCACAGGGTTGTTGCACTGAAGTCTTGGCTAGCACTCATAATCTTTTTTTTTTTTTTTTTTTTTTACAAAACAACAGACATTTTTTCTTCCAGAGACCAGTCAAGGCATATCAGGCATTCATGAACCTAGACCAAAAACCTTTTGCTTTTTTTATACGTCTCACACTCGCTGAGCTCATTCTCTTGAGATACGACGGTTAATTTAAATTGCATTATTATCACACACAACGAAGTGGGATTAAAGTCAATACCTGTCAACTCTGATTGACTGGAGCTTGCAGTAAATGTAGCTGGAGTGATTCCCAGCACTTGCACCTGCTAAACAAGTTTTTAATCTTACGTTCTTTCACCACAGTGACAGTCGGTCACTTTGAGCAGTCAAAACGTACAATCATGTCATTTAACACAAACTCATTCAACTCTGTGGGTTACCATTCAAGACTGAAAACAGAAAATACAGAGTTCAATAGAAGTTCATAGAACAGATCTCGAGTTTTCCACCAGAAACGTAATTTAATCAGGGATCTTCAGTAGGTTACTTGACTCTGGGATGCTTGGTGAACGTGACCTGTTCAGGGCTTCTGTGTATTTGACTGCAGCAGGTGAGGGTTTAGGACAGGAACTGGCACAAAAAGTTATTTTTGCTTCTTGTTCCTGACACCAAAGCTGGATAGGAAAACCAAATTTTGGAGAAAGAGATCGACCCATTGTTCTGTGTAAACACACACACACAAGGTGACAGCCTGGCAAGAGGATCTGCCTACTGGCTGTGTGTGTGTGTGTGTGTGTGTGTGTGTGTGTGTGTGTGTGTGTGTGTGTGTGTGTGTGACAAGAGGACCTCCTCCAGAGGTGTGTGTTATTTGTCCTAACGGGAGATGAAAGGTTAGCGAGGAAGGAAGAACTGTAAATCTGAAGTTCTCGTCTCCTGCTCTCCGGGCTCTCTTCCTGGTGATCTGCTTCAGTTTGCTTGGCGGCTGTCTCCAAGTGGGAGCTTTGGGTAGGCTAGCTGACATGGTCGGTATCCTTTAGGCTGTTTAGTTCAGTATCCATGCAGATTATCTTTGTTTTTTGATATACTCAAGTATATAGAAATTGGTATTAAGTTACAGAAAGGTGGTTCAATGCTGCAGTGTCAGGCTGACCTAGACAAATACAATTCAATTATATTCAGAAATATTTCTTTTGTACCAAAGGTCTGTTGTAAACTTGTCTGTCGGCTTCTGACATGACGGGTCCGTTTTTTTAACGCTGTCTTCTCATAGTTCAGCTGTGTGTTTTTCCTGCTCTGTGATTGGTCTGCCGTTGGTTTTCAGAGTGCTGGGATGGCGGAGGAGGAGGGTCATGTGGAGTAGCAGAATTCCGGGCCACCGGGCGTCGGAATGCCACAGGGCTCCGTCTCGCCACTGCCAGTCCTGTTGGCGCTCCTGGGATACGGTGAGTGGGACGAGGTGATTGGCGTAGGGGCGGCGGGGGGGGGGGGGGGGGGAGTGGAAATGTGAGGCAGTGCATCGTGAGGGCAGTTTGACAGCAGGTATGTGAGGTAAAAGGGGCACGTTTTGGTTCAGATCCAGAAAAGCACACTCTGACTTCAAGACCTTAGATGGGCACAACCAGAGCAGTTTTTCATCTGAACTCCTGGTTGAATCAGGAGTGTAATTGCTGGGCTGGAAGAAACACACACACACACACACACACACTCACACACACACACACACTGCTTAACTGCTTTGATTTCAAAGTGTTTTGCTGTGGAGAGCCCCACCCCATATTGTATTGCTCTGAAGGTCAATTTAGGCCCATTCAAACCGAAAGGGGAGGACAACTCAGCAGGGGGAGGAAGATGGAGGGGGGGAAGGGAGGGAGACTGTGCCCCTGCCCTCTGGAGGGTGCTTCCTGGTCAGGATGTGAGCTGCACACAGCGGCAGGCAGCGCACACATCACAAGGCCCCTGCAGCTCACAGTCCAAAACAGCTCAGGCCAATGTCCTTCATCTGGCTCTGTTCTCTCTCTCTCTCTCTCTCTCTCTCTCTCTCTCTCTCTCTCTCTCTCTCTCTCTCTCTCTCTCTCTCCTCTCTCTCTCTCTCTCTCTCTCCTCTCTCTCTTTCTCTCTCTCTCTCTCTCGCTCTCTCCTCTCTTCTATATAGCAATGGCTGGACTCCACCTTTGGCCCTCACTCCACGTAGCCCTTAGTAACGCCAGCGTGTTCATCGACTACAGCACGGAACGGAACGACACGGTAGAGTGCAACACCACCCTGTCTCTGGTCGACACGGAAACCAACACCACTGTCCTGACCAGGAACCTCCCCTCCAACCAATCAGAGGGCAGAGTGGAGTTCAACTGCTCCTGCTTCCTGTATGCCGGAAAATTCAGATTCCGTCTGGAACAGACCAGATATGCTATAGTCCATAATACCAATGGGAGTGACATGGGCAGTACAGAAGTGGCCACCCTGTGGTGGAGTCCAGAACTGAAGGTGGAGTGGCCCACCATCCACATTGCCGTGGAGAGGTCCAGTAACCAATCAGGTTCCTTTCAGGTCAGTGACAGGACGCTAAAGAATATCCTATTGCTAAGTTTTGGACAGTTCTGTTCAGACCAATGATGTTCCTCCCTCCTCCTCCTCTCCCCTCCCCAGGTAGGTATCTCCACCAACGAGCACTTCCAGTCGTGCTCCAGCGGATTCGGCTCCGCCCTCTACCTGGAAGTGAGCTACCTGGAGTTCAACCAGATCGGCCGCAACAGCATCGACAAGGTCCGCGCCCGCACGCGACTCCCCATCAAAGCCTTGCATTCCCAGACCATGGAGCTGGCCTGCGCCTTCCCCTTCACAGAGAGGGACTTTGTCACCGTGGCCCTGCGCTCCACCCACACCGCCCAGGACGTGAAGACCTCGGGGCCTCTCTACCTCTCGCGGATCTTCTCCTACAAGCTGCTGGTGAACAACCCCCAAGCTTACCGGACCGGCTGCGAGGGGACCGTTTCCGTGCGCCTGATCACGCCGCCCTGCGCCCACATCAACGGGAAGGTGCGCCTGTACCGGGACGGGCCGCCGGGGGGGAGGGGGGCCTCCGGTAGCCCCGGGGGGGCGGGGGCGGGGCTGGACGGGCCGGACGACCCCTCCTCCCCCCTGCTGGCGTTCAAGTGGTTGACGCACGGGGAGAACGAGACGGAGTTCAACTGCTCGGTGTTCGAGCCGGGCCGGAACAAGTACTGCTTCCGCTTCGTGCTGAATTTCAGCCGCTCGCCCAGCCCGGCGCAGACCTGTCTGGTGGTCCACAGGAGTGCAGGTGAGACCCCACCATCCCCACCCAACACCCCCCACCACCCACACCCCCACCCACACCCCGGGAGACAAAACATACAGTAGACCCATTCAGACAAACTGGGCCACTGTTGGCTCGTTACACTTTCACATTTTTCCTTAAATCTCTCTCTCTCAATTCAAGTCAATTCCGTTCAATATGCTTTACTGGTATGAATGTTCTGGTTAAATAATGTTGCCAAAGTAGTCCACAGTGAAAAAAAATGAAATAAGTTATTATTAACTTGAATCAGAGAACTTAATCATCGTCAATCATAAAACAGACAATTATAATAATGCCAAGGAACATATAATGTATAATTATGATAATTTATACATTCGAAGTGGCATGTTATTCCATCCTACCCTCCCTCCCTCCCTCCCTCTCTGCAGAGACCTGGGGTCTGTGGCAGGCGTGGAGCATGTGCAGTGTGAGCTGTGGGGAAGGAGTGAGGGAGCGGGTGCGTGAGTGTCTGTTGCCCTCTGGGGGCGGCGGGCTGCAGTGCACCGGCATGATGAAGGAGCAGTCGCTCTGCTCTCTGGATGACTGTGCAGGTCAGCTGTCACACACACACACACTCTCTCTTTTTTCTCCTTTTTCCTTTCCTTATCCTCTGTTTTGCTCTCTCCATTCAAAGATGGATAAACATTCTTCCCCCTTCTTTCTGGAAGACTGTCCAGGTTTGCTCTGTGTCTCTGTCATATATGTCGATCTCTGATTTGTGTTCATTTCCAATCCTTTTTTCAATCTCACTCGCTCACGTTACGCCGTTCTTCGCTGGTTGCTGTGAATTATACCTAAACGCCAAAAGCCTTGACGTCACTCATTCTCTACGGACATAAGGAATGGACAAACAGAGTTATCTGCCAAACAGAATACATGAATTCCCAGTTAGGGAATTCATGTATTCAAACTCTCCGTGAAGTACACGCGTCACTCAACCAAGTTGACCTCTCCCTCTTGTCCTCCTCTCCCTTCTCCTAGTGCTGGCCCCTCCCACCCCCTCCAACCCCCCCACCCCGGCAGGGGTGAGTCTCCTGGGGGGGAACCTGGTGGTGATGGCCGGCATCTCCCTGTGCCTGGCTGTCAT
Organism: Osmerus eperlanus; assembly: GCF_963692335.1. Taxonomy (NCBI): domain Eukaryota; kingdom Metazoa; phylum Chordata; class Actinopteri; order Osmeriformes; family Osmeridae; genus Osmerus; species Osmerus eperlanus. Next base: position 6,272,617 of record NC_085036.1, read on the forward strand.
CCTGGCCACCGTGCTGGTGACCGTGTGGAGGAAGCTCTGCAGGGCCCCTCCGTGCAGCTCCGTACGCCGCGCCTCCATGCACTCCCCCGGGGGCCGCAAGCTCTCCGACGAGGCCTCCATCTGCGGGCACAGCCTCCAGAGACCCAGCCTGTCGGAGAGCCAGGGCCAGGGGGCGCTGGGGTTGGGGCTTGCCCAGGCAGGGAGTTCGCCGCTGGGCGGCCAGGCTCTACCGCAGCCCGTGGTTCTCCCTCTGGCCCAGGACCCTGACAGGCTGTCTCCTTCAGGGCAAAAGGTGCTGCCACCTATCTTTGGGTATGTCACTTACAGTACCTGTTAACAGTTCTGTAAAAATATAACTGTTATAATAATAAATGTTACAGTCATTTATTTAAAATTAATATATGTAATTCGTGTATACATTTTTTTTAAACTTTTTTTAAAACTATTATTTGGCAAAAGTTTGGCACTTTTAAGAACTAGGTATCTATTGCACTGAATGTTGGTTCATGAAAATCTTGTTGAGGAGACTTCGCTTCTTGCCTCCCCAGCTATCGCCTGGCCCAGCATCAGCTGAAGGAGATGAAGAAGAAAGGCCTGAAGGAGGCCACCCAGGTCTACCACGTCTCCCAGAGCCCCGTCCACGACACGCTACTGGAGACCACCGCAACACCCACCGCCGCCTCCACCCCAACCCCAGCAGGGCTCACCTCCCCTGGGCTCACTCCCAGCCCCGTGGCCCTGGACCTCCAGGAGGAGGCGAACCTCAGCGGCTTCCGCATCGCAGTCCCCTTTCCCGAGGCGTGGGCCCCACCACGGAGCTGCCACACCTTACCGGACAGGCTGAGCCCCAGGGTGGAGCTCGTCCTGGGGGCCCCCGCGGCGGGATACGCCAGCGGGGGGAGCGCGAAGAGGCGCGACCGCACAGCCGACTGGGTGGAGATGGTGGAGAGGAGCAGCTTGGGGGGGCTGAGAGGAGGGGGAGCGGGAGGGGCCCCCTATCAGAGGAACCCCAACTTCCGGCGGACCCTAAGTTTTCACGACACCAAGCCCCAGCCCCCTCCCCTGGCCTCCTCTCGGCCTTACAGAGAAAGGAGCATGTCTCAGGTCGGCAATCTATCAATCCATGTCTCACTCTACCCTATCATGTGTCTCTGTAGTGTCTCTACACTGGGTGTTTATCACCTATAGGGCAGCAACAATTAAAATGAAGAGTTTCATAAATGGAATGTTTAATTCCCTTCTTTGTTGTCTTGTCTACTCCAGGTGGCTCCCAGAACCGTCCCAGAGGGCAGCTGCAAAACCAGGGGAGCCTGGGAGAACCAGGCCTACCCTCCCTACCACTCCTACCCCATCCCAGAGCAGGGGCCCGCCGACTGGGCGAGGAGCCCAGCCAGAGCCCCTGGGGACAACCGGAGAAGGCCGTGGTTGGAGACATCGGGTCCCACTCTTACCAGCGACACCAAGCACACGGGGACCAACACTTCAGCAGCCACCTCCATGACCGAGCTGGCCGGTAAAGCAGAGGTCAGGGGAGGGATGGGTTGGCTGAGGGGCGGTGGAAGAGGAGGAGGAGGGGGAACCTCTGGGATCGGTGGGCCGGGGACACGTGGCGACGGAGCCCACCTGGGAGTGGAGCGGGCGGAGCAGAAGTGGAGCCGCCGCGGCCCGTCCCCCATCCAGAGGAACATCCTGGCCCGCAAGCTGAAGGAGGCCCAGTCCTGCTCGCCGGCCTCCGGCCCCCGGGGGCGCCAGCGCAGCTCCACCTTCAGCGCGTCGGCCTCGGAGCAGAGGAAGAGCCGCTGCCGCTCGCTGCCCCTGTCGGGGGACTACAGCAGCAGTGGCTCCCCCTACGGGCTGAGTGAGGAGGAGCAGAGGATGCTGGACCTGGACCTGGCCTACCTGGGGGAAGTGGAGTACTCACCTGGACACACCTGAGGGGAGGGGAGGGGAGGGGAGGGGAGGGGAGGGGAGAGGGGAGGGGAGGGGAGGGGAGGGGAGGGGAGGGGAGGGGAGAGGAGAGGAGAGGAGAGGGGAGGGGAGGGGAGGGGAGAGGGGAGGGGAGGGGAGGGGGATAACTGCTCAAACAATCTCAAGACTTTTGGGTGTCTATATCTGTGGACATCTTCAACTGTCACACATTGTCAAGTCAGTGTTTTGTTTGCTTTTTATATCGAGTATTTTTTACATATCAAGAGTACAGTCTTTACTTCTATAATGTTGTCATTCCACAGTGTTCTGTGACAACATGAATCTAGTATCAATGATTCTTCTCCCTATCTGCTACTAGGTCCATGGACCTATTAGCAGTTAGGGAGAAGAATGAGAATCAGCCATAATGTCACCATTTGCATAATGTTTCAAGGGAACCAATGTCAATGTCTTACACTGTAAAATGTGTCAATTGTCCTGTTGTTTTGTAAGTGTCTTGTTTCCAGGGACCACTTGAATGTGACTATTCAAAAGACAACTATTGCTCATCTCAAAAGAAAATGCCTCTTCCTTATCATCTCAACGCATACTTTCTAAGGTTTCGGTGGTAGGCTCTTGAGACTCGGTCACTGTCAGTTGATTGAAATCAAACATTTATACTAAGCACATTCAGTCACACTCACCAACATTGAACAGGACGGTGTCTTGAAAGGCCAGGGAAACTGGCACATACATGATACAACACTAGGGCTAAGTGAGCACCCAGCGCTGCCTCCACCCTGGGCTCTGTCCTCCCTCTCTGTCAAGGGGAATGATAGACAACTGCACAATGTCGTGTCGAGTCTCAAGTTGGGTCGAGATACAGTCTTGGTATTTGTTTGAGGGGGGGGGGTTGAGGCAGAAAGTTTTTGTGAAGCAGAAAAATAACGCCATGAAGTGTGTGCCTCTCAGTATTTTATGTATGAAAAAGCAATCTACCTGATGTAACATGTCTGTTTGTTTCAGTATTCATATGAGGCATACTGTTCTAGTTGCAATTTGGGAAACATCAGGGAGACCTTTGTGTTTGTAATGCACATTTATTATTTTAGCATGCCAACTTATCTGTTGTTATTTGAACAAAAAGTTATGGAATATATGAACACGATGTGTAAACAATGTAAGATGAAGATACAAAGATACAAATGAATTTAAGTCATTATGATATCAATTGATTGGCTCTAAGTCTTTCCACGTTATCACTATTACACATATTATTTGTCTAGCTGAAACAGCCCCTTCATTTACTGGGGCCTAAAACAAGGGTGAAGCCTCTGACTTTCCTGCTGGAGCTATCCGTCCGGCCCTGCTCCACTGCCCAGGCTGCTGTCCAGGAAGAGCCGGGGCCTCACCTTCATGGTGGTGTGTCTGAGGGAATACCAGAGGCCCTTCCACGTTCCCCACACCACGCCATTGTCAAACTTAGCTTTGTATTCCCCTCCCCGGTAGAACTTTCCATTCAGGTTGGCAGCATGACACCTAGAGGGAGAGAAGGAAAAAAGAAAAAAAGAGAGAGCGAAAAAAGAGAGGTCAAGAAGGAGACAGCGAGAAAGACAGACACAACACCAACAGAAGGAAACCCAACAAGGATTGGCGTTTAGCACCTGGAGATACACAGATATAGGCTGACATGCGAGCCGTCGTATTCGGAGCTGACAGTGATGCGCTCCAAACATTTCCAGTCCCGTTGTTTGTGTGTCCAGACCTGTTATACCACCAGCCCCCCTGATTCTCCTGGGCACAGCTGCCTTGCAGGAAGCGGTCATTGTCCTGTCAACAAAAAGCAGAAAAAGAATCTCCCTCGTCATCCTTACCTTCGTCAAGGGTCGATGGGGCAAGGGGGCATTGTTCACCGGGGCATGAGTCCAAATAGCTAGCGATGATAGATGTATATGGATCCTGAGGGATGGGAGGGTTTGGGTGTGTGAGGCATTCGCTGGTCACTGGACTGACCTGGTCCCTGGTGCTGAAGTACATTCCACCCTGGGAGGCAGACCACTGCTCCACCATGTTCGAGCCCCCGCTTAGGGCGTCCCCCGCACGCCCACTGTACTGACCGAAGGATAGGCGGTACTTATCCTGGAGGAGAGAGAGAGAGAGAGAGAGAGAGAGAGAGAGAGAGAGAGAGAGAGAGAGAGAGAGAGAGAGAGAGAGAGAGAGAGAGAGAGAGAGAGAGAGAGAGAGAGAGAGAGAGAGAGAGTGTTGAAACTCAGTCCTAGTAAGGTGTGAAGCTAGTGTAAAGTAAGAGTTTCCCGAAGCAGGGTCTTCTAACTGTCATTTGGAAGAGTTTTGTTGACAATGTTATGTTTGTAGATGTTAGGATTGCTTTTATCTGAGGGTCTGAGGGTGCTGACTGCCACGACGAGGAGTTTGCCAGGCTGACCTTTTCGTCGGCGACCCTGAAGTTGTTGTACATGGCGTGGCTCTTCTCTCCAGTCCAGTCTGTCAGGTCTATCTTCATCAGGTTCTCACCTGCAGACAGAGAGACAGGTATCCACACACATACGGACAACCAAGTCTGACCAACGTGACTGGGGATCTGGACCAGTCACAGGGCTCTCACCTTCCTCCAGCAGGGAGTGTATGAGTTCATTCCCCAGCCAGAACTCATCGTTCCACAGCTTAAACTCTCCAAAGCCGTCCCTGTAGTCAACCCAGTCTCTGAAAAAAAATGGAGTCAGGCCACAGAAAGGAATCCCCACCCTCCAAATCCAATCTCCTATTGATGTTTCCATTCAGAAAAGACAGTGTCTGTGTCAATAAAGTTTGGGACTTTTGTTGGTCTCTTGTACCGGTTGAAGTTGACCCTCCCGTGGCGTCTCCGCTGAATGACCGTCCAGCCGCCACCGTCCTCCATGTCACAGTAGGCCAGGAACGGCTCCAGGGTCGCTCTGGGTCGTATCCGGTAGAAACCGCTGACAGGCCTCAGTCTGTCATACAGCTCAGAGCAGTCTGAAGACAGCAAGGCCTGGGATTAACACTTTGATCGTGTATTTTATATTTACATTTAGTCATTTAGCAGAAGCTCTTATCCAGAGCGACTTACAGTAAGTACAGGGACATTCCCCAGAGGCAAGTAGGGTGAAGTGCCTTGCCCAAGGAAACAACGTCATTTGGCACGGCCGGGAATCGAACCAGCGACCTTCTGATTACTAGCCCGATTCTCTAACTGCTCAGCCACTTGACTCCCTCATATTGATGTGATTATTTAATATTGTGTTGTTGATCATGTTTTTAGAGTCAAGAGGAAGGACATGTAGCAGAAGTGATGAATAGTATTTTAAGTTGTGGGTCATATCCGCCAATGCTACATTAATGAACAAAAAAAGACAAAGGCACTGTAGAAGACGAAAATGACATTCTGTGGAATTTTTCTTTCTCACCTTTATCATGGACGATGAGGTTCCCTGCTGTGGGATGTGGGTTTTGTGGTACTCTTTTGAACTCTTCTGTCGTGTTGCGGTGTGGGTTTGTTTCGGGGTTTGAGTCAGGAGCTGGGTCAGACTGATGCATGCTGGGTTGTGGAAGGCCGAAGTGCTTGTGTCTACGCATGTGGTCGATTTTCCAGGCACCAATCAACAGCGTGTTCTCCAACATCCGAACACTTTGCCTCAGCTCCTCCAGCTCCAGCTCACAGGGGGCCTGATGTGCCTGCAGAGAAATCACATGTCACTGGACTTAGGAAGTATGGTGAAAAGGAAGAAAGGAAGAGGAAGGGAGGAAGGGAGGAAGTAAGGGAGGGAGGGAAGAAGGACAGAAGGAAGGAAGTTAGGAAGGAAGGAAGGAAGGGAGGACGGGAGGACGAAAGGAAGGGAGGAAGTAAGGGAGGGAGGGAAGAAGGACAGAAGGAAGGAAGTTAGGAAGGAAGGAAGGTAGGACGGGAGGACGAAAGGAAGGAAGGAACATTAAAATGGTGGAAGAATTTAGGATCAGCAAGTACTTTCATTGTTTTACAATTACATGGATTGATTTGTATGGAGCAGCACCCTAGGATACGTACAAAGAAATCCGCAGAGGCCATGACTTGGCAAAACAGCACCAGAAGCAGCAACGACATAGTTGTCAGATAGGTGTCTGTTGAGACATCTGAAAATAAATTATAGGAAAATATAATTTCCCATAATTTCAAAAACAGTTAAAGTAATATTATTACAACAAACGATATCTCCGAAACAGACATCTGTTATTCCTACCTTTATTTCACAAGATCCTGTACTGATTTGCTCGGTCTGTTCAGGTATGTTCTCTGGTGGTGTTTTTACTTCATATTTATAGGCTCGGTCATGCATGGTCCGCGTTAGACTGGGATAGGTTAAGGTAGCCCTAAGAACTGAACTTCGGTCAGTTTAGCTTCATTATTTATACTAGTGAGGCCTACGGTTTCCTGAAGATGTCTGTTTCCAGATCTGCAGGCAGGCCGAATGACTTTACAGGCACAAACGCACTTAATTCCTGACATACCATGGTAACATTTAGACTCTACCGTGGAAGAATGTTTTCTGATTATGTTCAAACACAGTAACATATTTTTTTAAATTATAAAATAAATTGTAATGTCTGTAAGTTTCCAGTTGTCTTGGCTAGTCCTTACCCAAATTGGGCAGTTCTATAGGTTTTTGGGACACTTCAGGAATCTTCATTGACTCCAGATGTTTTCACAGTTGCTGTGAAAGAGCGCGGCCCTGACAACGGTATTTATTTTTGCATCTTGTAATTTATGGCTGAACTACATTCGCAAGAGATGAACAATGAGCGCATTGTTGCGGGATTGTTAAAATGACTCTACGAGCTGAGGAAAGCGATGGAAGAGGAAAAGGCAGAGCTTTTATTTTCTCTTCAGGAAGTTCAAAACCGCTACGTTTGCAGAGCTGAAACGGACTTGTGGATGGAAGAGAAAAACTACCTCCGCTCCGTCAACCTTTGAACCGTCCTTTACTACAAAGTCACAAGACAAAGCTCGTACAGTTTCCCGAATGTCTACTCCCCAGCGAAGCCCAGGCGGTGTTAAAAATCTGATGAACTGATACTACATGCGGATTAAAAGCTTTGGAGGGGGACAAACAAACCAACTCGAGGCAAGGGAGAGAATATCTGGAAGTGCTCCTGTCTGCATGAGCTGAAAACGGTGGGTTTGGTTTGTATTGCTTTGAGAAATAAAATTAGCTAAAATTGTTAAAAATTCGACATTGTTGTACGGATAATTTAATTTCTTGCTTGATTATCATCATGATCATCATTAAAATGTTGACGGCTTTGCAATATTGATTCCTTTATATTTAAAACATTTCTACTCACAACAAAAAAGAATATCAAACAAAGGACCTGGTTGTAGGATACTGTTAAAAATGTGGTAACATTTCATGCACACACACACACACACACACACACACACACACACACACACACACACACACCATCACACACACACACACACACACACACACACACACACACACACGCACACAGTCCTCACATGTCCTGGTCCAGTGCCCTTTTCTTGCTCCTAAATTCTAATCTCCAACAATGAATTCCTCCAAGAAAACTAAAAGGAAATTTGAGTGTGTGCTATTGATTCATTTATCTTCAGGAAAAGGAGAGAATAACAAAGGTGTTCAGAAGAGAGAATACAAAAAGGAAAGAGGAGAAAGAGCTACAGCTACAAAAACACTAACAAACAAACAAACATGTCATCTGTTCATTTCAGTCCAGGGTCAGATTCCAAAGAAGTTAATGGGTGAGCGCATCACGTAAACATTCATCTGAGAAAGACAGCTAACACACTCACTCACACATTCACACACCCAAAACTGTCAACCTTTAACTAGAACCCTGTTTATATGAGTTATATGTTATCCTGCAAGGCAGTGATGTTGATGAGCGATGCGATTCATATAAACCAGCACAAATGCAAACAGAAATACCACACCACGGCAGCACTTGTTGTACAAGTAAATAGAACGTTTGATTTGTTTCCCCCCTCTGACCTCCCCCCATCTCTGTATCTCCATATCCCTTGCTCCAGAATCGACAAGATCGACAAGATGGACGATGCTAAGGTAGAGATCGACGATGGAAAGGATGTGAGGGATGATCCCGACACCATGTACCAGTAAGTGTCTGACGTGACCGTTGGGAAGACTTGCACCCTGTCCGTCTGTCCCCCGTCCCCGTCCCCCCGCTCCAGAAACACAGGCCCAATGACCAGTATCCCTTTGCCTCCTCTCTCTGCCCCACCCTACAGTCTCATCCGGAGAAAGATCGCCCCTTTTGTCATGTCGTTTGGATTTCGGTGAGTATGGACGAGCACAAGGTGGGAATGGAGAAGGATGGTGATCATTGGGATGCCTATAGGGTAAACTACTGTGACGTTTTGTTTTTTTGCTCTCTCTCTCTCCCTCTCTCTCTCTCTCTCTCTCTCTCTCTCGATGTATCTCTGCTCTGTTTCTTTCTACCCCATCCCATCCCCCCTTCCCCCCTCACCAGTATGTTCGGGATTGTGCTGATCATAGTGGACATTGTGCTGGTGATCGTGGACTTCTCTCTGGCCAAGAGCGCACATATGGGAGATATTCTGGAGGCAGTGTCCCTCGCCATCTCCTTCTTCTTCCTCTTTGATGTTCTGCTGCGCATTTACGTGGAGGGGTGAGCCTGTGTGTGTGTGTGTGTGTGTGTGTCTGTACTGCTCTCCTGGACACAGAGAGGTAGAGAGGAGCAGGAAAACAGGAAGAGAGACAGGAAATGGTCCTGGCATACTTTTTTGCTGCTCGGCTAGGAATCTTGATGACTCATGAATGGGGTCAAGGAACCAAATAACATTCTTCCCAGCGCCAGTCAAGTTCACACTTTAATCACAAGAACGTACTTTCTTTGCTTTGCGGTATTTTGTAGGACAACACATTTTGAACAAATTAAAGGAAGCAGGAGCTAACATACTAACCCGTTACAGGTTCCGAGTGTACTTCAGCTCAACGTTCAACATCATAGACGCCTGTATCGTCATCATCACCCTGGTGGTCACCATGATCTACACCTTCACTGAGCTGACCGGAGCCAGCCTCATACCACGGTACCTGAACACCCCTGGCTCTTAGTGTGCTCTGAATCCCTGTAGGGGTCAATTCACTGGCGTGCGTTCTCACGTGTGTGTGTGTGTGTCCTCAGGGTGGTGACATTCCTGCGTGCTCTAAGGATCGTGATTCTGGTGAGGCTCTTCAGACTGGCGTCTCAGAAGAAGGAGCTGGAGAAGGTCACCCGGAGGATGGTGAGCTCCTTCACACCTACGGTGGCCCCCACTGGACAAACTGTCTAGAGTAAGGCTGTGCTGTAGTTTGGGAACCCTGTGCGAACCCAGGTGCGTTCCTTACCTGACCTCTGACCTTTGGGCAGGTCTCGGAGAACAAAAGACGTTACCAGAAGGATGGATTCGATCTCGATCTGACCTATGTCACAGGTGAGATGATGCACACACAGAAAGAGGATATCAAGGCAAGAGTTTGTTGTGTAAAAGGTTAAGTTGTGCTTGATAGAGACATGGCTATTGTTACATGAATGAATGTGTTGAGCTTAATATCCTTCTTGTTCTCTGTAGATCGCATTATTGCCATGAGCTTCCCCTCTTCTGGAAAGCAATCTTTCTACAGGAATCCCATTGGAGTAAAAATGCACACACACACAGACACACACACATGAATGCACACACACACACACCACACTAAGCCCGTGTTTTTATTCTCTCCTGTCAGGAAGTTGCCAGATTCTTGGATGCCAAACATGAAGACCACTACAAAGTCTACAACCTGTGCAGTAAGTGCGCACTACTTTAGCCTACTTTATTCGTACTAGGACTACAATTGATCTGCCGCAGCTAAGATTGAGACATTCATTCAGCCGTTTTTTAAGTTGTTATGCTACCTTGCTGCTTGTCTTTGAGGTGCTGTCCTGTTCCAGACACTTGGAACATTCCTTTCTGTTCCGGCTGTTTATCGTCTCTGTGCCTGTGTCTCTGCAGGCGAGAAGGGCTACGACCCCAAGTTCTTCCACTACCGGGTGGAGAGGGTGTTCATCGATGACCACAATGTCCCCTCGTTGGAGTAAGTACCAACAGTGGTCTATACAGGTCGACTCCAGGTGACTGATAACATTGTCTGCAGGCAGGGCAGTTGTAATGTGTTTTCGCCCCCCCCAAATGTGTTGTCTGTGTGTCTACATGCTGTTTGCGTGTGTATTACAGGGACATGCTGAAATACACGGCCAACGTAAGGGAGTGGATGGCTGCAGACGATAAAAACATAATTGCCATTCACTGCAAAGGAGGCAAAGGTTTGTCCTGAGTTAGCATTGCATTCCCAGATAACGAGCAGTCTTGGTGTTCCACCTACTGGTGAAACATTGAAGTTGCAATCATCTGCTCTCAAAAGTAACAGCTGGGAATTGCCTCTATTGATACCTGGAGAACAGATCATTCGTTCATTTCCTGCATATTGAGACTCGTCTGTTTCACAGGAAGGACGGGTACCTTGGTGTGTACCTGGCTGATTGACAGTGACCAGTTTGATAGTGCACAGGTAAGACATACGTCAGAGTAAGGCACCCCAGTGGTAAAAGTAAACCCTTGCGTTGTGCAACTGTTAAGTTTTTGTTACAAACTGGAGGCTTGTGTGACGTGTCAAACGCGTGATCCAGGACAGTCTCGACTACTTTGGGGAGAGGAGAACAGACAAGAGTCACAGCTCGAAGTTCCAGGGCGTGGAGACTCCCTCTCAGGTACCCACTTAGCCACTTACACACACACACCCTATAGCCTACAGGTGCACAGTGTTTGTGCATGTGTCTGAATGGAAAAAACACGTGTAGTGTACAAATGTAAGTATAAAACAAGTGTAAATCTGAACTGCGGCACATGTACTGAACGTGTCTACACATGAGAGAATAATGACAGACGGAGCCTTTATGTGTTTTGGGCTTCTCTTCACCTCCAGAGCAGATACGTAGGCTACTATGAGGTCATGAAGTCCAAGTTCAACAGACAGCTGCCTCCTCCACAGAGCCTCAAGATCAAGAGCATTCGTATCCACTCCATCGCTGGTAGACACCTTCAGACATCTCCACACTGCCAACCTGTCAGCGCAGCGCTACACTGCACCTTTCGGTTGGCCATGTCAACGCGTGCGCGTGCGTGTGTATTTACTGTGTGTGTCTGTGCAGGTGTTGGAAAGGGGAATGGCAGCGATCTGAAAGTGAAGATCATAGTGAGGAAGGAGTTGGTGTTCCAGTGTGTGTGTGCCAAACAGGAGAACTGCAAGGTGGGCCAATCCCAACAATCACAGCCACACCAGTACAAACACACTCCATGCACAGCTGCGTTATGGGATAGACTGATTAGTACACTCGGTGTCTGACTGATTTATAAACTGGTCGAGTAGTTGGACCGAATGACTCGTGATTGCCGATGGCTGATTTGATTGGCTGCCTGATTGGTTCATTGACCAATCCGTCCCCAGGTGTTCCCTGACGTGGGCAGCAATGCGGTTGTCATCAGCCTGCAGGACGGACCAGTGGTCAGCGGAGACGTGAAGGTCATGTTTGAGTCCAGCGCCGTGAGTTCAACCCAGGATCCCTACCATGCCAGGGGGGGGGGGGTTATTATTCACAAGCGTAAATCTGTCTTTCCTTTTTACCTGCCTCTTAAATCTTGTCGTTGTATACCCCCCAGGGTCTGCCTAAGGGCTACGAGGACTGCCCCTTCTACTTCTGGTTCAACGCGTCGTTCATAGAGGATAACAGGTATGTCATCAGGGCTTGCTCCCACAGGACGTTACAAAAACACGGCCGTCTATGTTCAGTCCTGCATTAACCCTCCCCTCTGCCGCCCCCCCCCCTCTCCTTAAGGCTCTTCCTGTCCAGAGAGGAGTTGGATAACCCCCACAAAGCCAAGACCTGGGACCTGTACAAGGAGGACTTTGGCGTCACCGTCGTTTTCACAGCGCCTGAATAGTGTGGAAAGATTGGGAGCGAGGTGGCGGGCGGTTCTCAGACAGCCCTGCACGTCCCCCAAAACTGCTTTTACTCTCCCTGTTGATGTCAAAGCACAGGATAGTGGAAAGGAAAAGTGCTCGATGGTTGACAATTTGTTTTGGTCAGTGCTGCTTCATGTCATGCGATGCCACACTAGATTGAGATGCACTGACGATCAGTTTGTCCACCTCACAACAGCAATATTTCACCTTCCTTCAACCTTTCTTTTGATATTTCAAATAGCTATCTGATATGAGAGGACTGTGATTGGCTAGTCTACACTCCTATCAGAGAGAACAAGGAAGGGCCCACACGTTGAATCCCTCAATATGAAGTTTAATTGCACTGTGCCATAGACCACTCCTGTTTATTTGCATTACATTTGTACCTGTATTTCTGAAGGGACCATGGAGGATTAAGTGAGCTGGAGTCTTAGTATTGTTGGACAGAATAACTGATTGCTGTGAGGATTAGCAGAAATTAATGTTTACCCTCAATGTCATTTGTTCATTCTTCACTGTACTGTTGAATAAACCAAAAAGTAATTTGCCCACTGTCCTGTATGTTTTAGATGTTTCCCCTGCTCCAACACACCTGATTCAAATCAATGGTCGTTATCAAGCTCTGCAGAAGCCTGTTAACGACCACTCATTTGAATCAGGTGTGTTGGATGATCTGGAACGCCAATCCTTTATTGAAGAACTCAGTGACTAAGCATTCTTAAACAGGAGAATATAAGTCAATTTCAGCGTTTCTTTATTTACATGACTTTAGACAAATAACTCACAGCATACATTCATACATCTCTACAATCCTACTGTGGTCGAAACAAGCTGTGCCTTGCCTGTTAACCTCACTCACTCTAGTCAACCCCTACCAATTGAACCTAAACAAGTCATGTGCAGATACTAGACTGATGCATTTCTGGGAACCAAAGCAGTTTGGATAAACCAGTAGTTGAATTGTTTGACAGGTCAAAAGATTTGAGTAATTTATTGATCAAAACCCCTGACCCCAAAGACTAAGGAGAAGCTTGATACTCGGAACACATACCAGAGGTCTGAAGGCTGTTTCAGCACCCTCTATAGGCCGTTTCAGAAATCAGGAAGAAATTCAGACATAGCACTTTCACACCACACCGTTTCATGTCAAACCCCTCACAAGACAGGCAAAAAAACATTTGATCAAGGCACCATCAATCGGTCTTTTACTCTGTAAGCAACAAAAATATCCTAACAGCACTGTAGTGGTCCCCTCAGCCCACCACAACAAGACTTGCTAGACTTTGGGATTCACACTTTAAAACATAACATCCAATATTCCTAAGTATTCCAAGGCATCTGACCCAACATATAACCAGACAGCAGCACAATCCGTCATAAACAATGCCATTTTTGGACGTAACTTCTGGGTAGAGCTACACGTAGACGCAATGTCTGTCGGATTCCTCGATTATTACCCCTTTTTTAGGATAGCTGAGGCCCTGAGGTTGTATACTGTATCAACAAATTCATTATTGCCTGTCATGGTTATTAATCATAGTAGACTTAGTGGTCATCCCAGACCAAAGATAAAAGAGTAGCTATATCAAACCATGTCTTCATTCTGACCCCGCCCCCCCCAAAAAAAACCCCCACACACACACACAACACTGCGTCACAATTTCAATAGGTTGATATGGCATTCGCTCGCATTGGACTTGGAAGTTGCTGTCCAAGACCAGCCCAGACCAGACGGATCCGGTTCGGTCCGGTCTAGCAGAGGGTCTTCCTGACGGCTCGGACCATGTCCCCCCCAAAGCCGTTAAGGATGTCGCACTGCTCCAGCTCGTCGTAGCGCCCGCTGCGCAGGAAACAGAGGAGGCCCGTCTTGCAGGTCTCCTTGCAGGGCGCAGACACGTGGCCCTTGTGCCTGAGGTACCAGAACCGCTGGAAGACCCGGTCGTCACTCTGGAAGGTCCGGAGGAGGCCGTCCCAGTCGGAGGGGAACAGGCTGGACAGCCCGTAGGCCTCCGAGGCCCGGTACAGCAGGGTCCACTTGGGGGTGGGGTCCGGGTGGGGGGCCAGGGGGGAGGAGGTAGGGGGGTGGTTGGCTTCGGTTAGGTTCAGGATGTAGGTCTCGTGGTCCAGAACCATACGGGAACTGCCTGGGTAGTTGCCGTCCACAAAGTAGACACGGTAGCCTGGTGACACACACACACACACAAGGTACCTGTGAGGATGTTTGATGTATTGCTGTACATGTCCGAAGTATCATTTCTATCATTTCATGTCTGAAATAGTGCTCTGAGGACAGATCAATGTCATCAATTCTTTGTACTTTGATAGTGTCGACATGTGACTGACCGTTGCTGTTACTGATGTGATTAACTTGTGACAAAGACAACAGAAAAACTATTCTGAAGCAATGCGACTTGTGGGCGTCTGTTTGAGATGAAGTGCAAGAACGCCAAAGTCCACTGTTGAAGAAGAGCTACAAGAGGGTGTATAATATCTTGTTGAAATCATTGTTCGTTTGAGCAACACACCTAGAGCCCGATAGCAGGTGTGCCCTCCTCGTCTGCAGACATCAAAGAGTTCCCGACAAAATTGCAGTGGCCGTTTTATCCTTAGCACTTAAACTTTGTGTATCAGTTCAAATAGCATGCTGTGGCTGAAACTCAACGGAGGGTGGCTTCTGGCGAGCATTGAGATGGGGCGCGTCCTCACCTGGGTTGAGGTTGATGTAGGTGGTGACGCTGGGGGCGATGAAGGCCACACCCACCGCGCGGGTCATGGTGGCCTCGTCGTAAAACATCTGGAACTCATCCAGGTGCGTGTGACCGAAGAACTGCCCCGTGATGGTGCTCTCGTACCTGGTGGAACCCCCAGACAACGCCAAACACTGTTCAAGTCACTGTCTCACACACACACTCATTTCATGCACCAATTTTATCCCCCAGCTATAAACTCAACAAACACAACAACATGATAGTCAGGTGCCTAGGCTACGCATCACATGCTATTTTAAATCATTGACCTTTCAGTCAACCTCTGGTTATTGACTTTCCGTAAGCCCAGCCCATCATATAAACCCACCTACGAGTAAGTCAGAACTGAGAGTAGACTTCATCTCTACGCAGTAAAAGAAAAACAAACGGGAAACTTGTGGGGAAGTTAAACTGCCGTTTTAGGATTTGATGCCAACGTTTAAGCTGATTAAAGTGTGTTTTTTTTTTTTGCCACAATACTGCTGATCATCTGAAAAAGGATATTTTACCAGAAATCTATTTGGTACACATTTACCATCTATCCACCATACAAATCATATTCGTTTGGGGGTGAGACCATACACACAGACAAACAGTACAACCATTTCTGTAAGCACCTCAAGGCAGAAATATTGTGCTAAATACACTGACGTTAGCTTATCCATTCATCCATCTATCTACGTTAGCTTAAAGTTGCATTAAATACAGAACTAAGAACTCATGGATGTCATTCAGTGGATGAACAGAATGAACTATGGAATTAACTGTTGTGAAAAGTGTGGCCACAGCAGTCATTGACCTGTGAGTGGGATACTGGGAAGTAGCTAGCATCAAGTCAGAAATGTTGACACACGGACCTGTTCATGATGTGATAGTAGTTCCAGCTCCAGCTACTCAGACAGAGCCCAGGAGGGATGTGTCCAATTATGTGGACCTGAGAGACAGACAGAGAGAAAGTCAGACAGCTGTAGGACACCTGGATCGAGGTGGGTTATCTGACAACCAGCCATGTAGGCTGGTTCAGACTATTCGGCACCAACCCTCTTTGACACTGACTCCTTACTGACACTTTACTACTATTCAGACGTTTCTTCCCCACACACAAACAAAATCTCCTGAAACATCTCATCCCCTTATCTTCCAAGATCCTCATTCCTTCACCCCGCCCTTCCTCCATTACCTTCTCTCCCTTCTCCTCGCTGGTCTGCAGGATGTGGACCAGCCACTGGAGTTGGTTGGCTGGGTCTGTGGAGTTCACCATCAGCCAGAAGTTCTCCCTGGCGCAGAAGTTCATGTTGAGGGACACCACGCGAAGTCCAGGCTGGACTTCCACCGTGTAAAAACCTCCATGCCTGAGAGAGAGAGCGAGAGAGAGCGAGAGAGAGCGAGCGCGAGAGAGCACGAGAGAGTCCAAGCCTCAGTGATACTAATACCCTTTTGTCAAAATATCAATATACCAATCCAGGGGTCGGAGGCTATAAATCAACTGTTGCAAGGGTTCACAGGTGGTTAAATAACTAGTGGAAAAAACAAACCGCCACAAAACCTTAAGACCACCACTTACACACTGAGACAACAGTGTGTAAGTGGTGGTCTTAAGGTCACCTTCAGCTCACTGTTTGTGCGTGGTCTTTCGTGTCGGTAAACCTGGGTTCCAATCTCCCTCATTACACAACAATGTTTAGCTACAGAAGCTAGCTACAGAGCTGTGGTAAACCAGGTACTCCATTCCAACTCCTTGCTCCGCTTCCTCGTCAGGAGCACCGCTTCCTCATCACCGCTTCCTGATTCAGAGGAGAGTTCGGTACCTGAGGGTCTTTAGTGCCGGCTCGGGTAGCCACGGCGCCCACTCTTCTGCCATGGTGTCATAGAGCCAGCGGGAGGAGCGGTTGCCGTGGACGAAGGGCGGGGGGAAGCTATTGACCGGGGTGCTCTCGTGGTTCCCCACTGCGGGGTACACCTTCACGTGGGTACCCAGGTGTCTGGAAAGGGAGGTAGAAAAGGGGGAGGGAGAATTAGAGAGGTTGTGACTGACCTGATATATATGACCTGTGTATTCATATATATATATATATCTTTTAAGAGAGAGCGATATATATATATATATATATATATATATATATATATATATATATATATATATATATATATATATATATATATATATATATATATATATATATATATATATATATATATATATATATATATATATATATATATATATATATATATATATATATATATATATATATATATATATATATATATATATATATATATATATATATATCGCTCTCTCTTAAAAGATATATATATATATATGAATACACAGGTCAGTCACAACCTCTCTAATTCTCCCTCCCCCTTTTCTACCTCCCTTTCCAGACACCTGGGTACCCACGTGAAGGTGTACCTAGGTGTATATATATATATATATATATATATATATATATATATATATATGCGTGCGTGCGTGTGTGCGTGCGTGTGTGTGTGTGAGACCCAAACGAGCCAATCAATCTCATACTTGTGTATGAGCCTGGAGATAACCGTCAGCTCAGAGAGCTGCTGTTTCCTGGTCTGGGACCAGACGTTGTGAGCCGGGATGTCGCCAGTCCAGTACACCCAGTCCCAGGGCCCCGTTCTGGCAACATTCTCCAGAAGGTTCTCCACAGTACGCAGTGGCAGGTCACACTTGCTGTAGGTACCCCAGTAGCCCGCCTCCCGCTGACGCCAGCTGGGTGAGCCAGAATCGTTACGGCAACACAGGGGGTCCTTACAGTCAGCACTGCTTCCTTTTGCATACACCTGATGAAAAATGAAACAAGATGAAAGATGTTTACAGGGAGAGCACCGTGTCTGGTTGTACCAGTTATCCAGTTACATTTCTATTTACACCCTGGCCATCAAAGACAAAACTACAGCTATTGTAACAGGTCAGGTGGAATCCAAATAAACACACTTTTACCAGTGGGACTTTTAACTGTATAACTACCACAGTCTACACAGCTAGAACAAATAGTAATGTGAGGGTTATTCAACATGAACAGTGCTGCTCCGCTGCACACACCAACTCACCTGGTCCCAATGGATGTCTGTGATGAAGAGCACCCTGTTTTGAAGGGACCCTGGCTTGGGGGGGCTGGGAGGGACGACCGGGGGCTTGGGGACCTTGGGCAGGGTGATGTTCCAGGGCGCGTACAGGTCAAAGCGGCCGCAGGAGGAGCCCACCAGCAGGGCGCAGGCCTCGGATGGCCATAGCAGTGAGCGCTGCAGTGCCCGGATGAAGTCGTCCCTGAACAGCTCGGTGATCTCGCGGCAGACGCGCTCGTCGGCCAGGTGGAGACGCATGCACGCCTCGCCTACCGCGTACGCCACTCGCTCCATGTTGTTGTCACTCTAGGGGGGGGGGCATGAGAAACTTCATCTTGCGGAAGTATAATAAGCCAACTCTTTCAGCATTATTAGTTGTAGGCTAAGTGTGAGGAAAATAAATCAGCCAAATGCTCTTTTATGACTCAAAGTGGTAGGTACATGCACATATAGCATAAAAAAAGAATAGCCTACGTTTAGCGCATCTAGAAACCCAGATACTTAAGAGACAGAATGTCGTTTCTCAATAATATACAGATTGCTAGGGAACACAGCACAACTTTAAAAGCTGTCAAAGTTTCAGAACTGTCTTTATCGCAGTATAAACAGTGTTCCTGATTGCAATAATGTGTAGTGAGCTAGACACGTTGTTTACATTACTGAATTCACAGACAGACAATCTTACCAGTAAAGCTATATCCAGTATAGTGAACAGGGTTTTGCATATAGGACAGGTGAGATTCCGCCAGTTGAACCCGAACCGAAGTCTATCGATCTCGTCCATAAACGTCAGGTTCGGCTCATCAAGAACGGGATGAGACGAACCGTACGGCGACGACACCACCAAAACAAAACATATCAACCCAAGAGTCACCGGGAGGGATGCAAGCCTCATTGTTCAGAGCTAATTGAAAACGATCTGTAAAACGGTTTAAGTAGCCGAAAAAAAACAGACATAAAGAAACCTGGCTTACAGTCGACTATATCAAGCATGTAGTCAGTTAACACCTCCTTTAGAAACCAACCGCTGTCAACAAACAGGAAATGTGCTCTGCTGCCTAGCAGTGACAAACACGATCTTCCCTTTTCAGCCTCTGGACTAGAAACGAACGATAAATGTCCGTACTTAAGAGAAGTTCACAGAAATGAAGGTCAGTGGAACCTTCAGCAACGGTCTATGATCGGTATCACTTCGTGGTCCTTTCTCAAGTTAGGATCAGACTACAAAATATCAGCTGACTGGTCATGTGATCGAGCACCAGCGGCTGTTGTGTTTATAAGAAATGTGCTGACTAATTGAATGATTGTCAGATCAGAGTCAGGTTAAGTCAGCAATGTATTGTTAAATTGGTCTTTTTGGCACGGGTTTCCATTTAAAAGAATCATGTATTAATTTTGCGTATCGCATGACTGTGTCAACATTGCGCAATGGCTCATTTCACAACAGATATGGGCTACCGGGTTACATACACTTTCTCCAAATAATCAATGACAACATTAAAAGTCATTCAATAAGCAAAAAAAGGCTTTCAGGCGTAAAATGGACAAAATGACACAAAATTTGACATGAAAGCATCAAGTTTATTGATATGCATAGATGTTGAAACATGTTACAATACAATGCTCTTTTGTACATATATTTAAATCGATTTCATGTGCACGTGTCTCTCTATAAGCAATATGCAGTAACTCAGTACAGGAATGAGGACTTTGGTGATTTTCTGCAGCCACAGTGAACTATTAAAAGCTCTATGCAGCTAGAGCATCATAACCTTTGGTTGACACCACTTTGGCCCAACGTTTAAAAAAAATGAGTAGATACTAGCTTAGTCAGTGGAAAGATAGATAGATGGACGGTTGAAGGGAAAGGCAGCATTATAAATACACAGGGACACTCAAGTGGTGCTGATGGGAACAGCTGGAGGAGAAGCCGGAGCTGGGCGCTGGGAAGCGGAGGGAGGACAGTGGGTCTGGACGGGCCCTCACTTGTCCTGCATCTTTTCCAGGATGGGGACGATCATGTCGAACTTGGGCCTCTTGGCGGGGTCCTCGTTCATGCAGAGCCTCATCAGCTTGCAGATGTGCGGGGAGATCCCAGGGGGGATGGTGGGCCGTAGACCCTCCAGAGCCACCTAAGGAACGGGACGACAAGGCGGTAATGTAGGGCCTGTACCAACACACCCACACACACACCAGTACACACACACACACCTTCATCCCTATCTCCATCTGTGACAGGTCAGCAAAGGGAACCTCCCTGGTGACCAGCTCCCAGATTAGCACGGCGAAGCTCCACATGTCGGCTGACCTCCTGTTGATGTCCTCGGGCTTCTTCTGGAGGGCTGGCGGGGGGGGGGGGGGGGGGTGGGGGGGGGAGAAAGGGAGGAGGGTTAGGGATGACATGTGAAGGGAGGGAGACGGGAGGCGGAATTCAATTTGGCGTGAGAAAGCCTGAGGCGCACAGGGGAGGAGAGGGGGAGGGAACGTAACAGTAACACGTTTAAAGTGAGCTGCCCAGAAGATGAACTAAGTCTGACTAACCCTTAACAGTTGGAGCTAAATAACATGGCCTGGTCCTTAGTAAAGTGCACTGAATGTGAGTGAGAGAGACACAGAGAGAGAGTGTGTATGTGTGTGAGTGTGAGTAAGAGAGAGAGATTGAGTGTGTGTGTGTGTGTACTTGGAAAGGCCTAAGGGAGGGGGATGAGGAGAAAGACAGAAAGCTAGAGAGAGAGAGACGTAATGTACCTTCAGGTGCCATCCAAGCAGGAGAATACATTCGGCCAGGACACTGGAAGGAGAACTTGGCATCAGCCATACTGATCCTAGCAGTCATGTCCTCATCAATCTGCCAATCAAAGACACAGTGTGTCAAAGCATGACACCAAGCATGAACCAAACAATACAATGCCATCATCTTGCGTGCTCATCCCATGTTTAAATAGAGATAGGGTTGTGTTTGTGTCGTAAATATGACCCTCGATTTCTCATTTCCAATACCGGTAAATACTTCACACTTCGTTTGCCTGCTGAGAGCACACTTGTGGATCAGTCCCAAAAGACAGCACTCTTAAATTCCTTTTAATGCACTTTCATGTCATGGATTGCAGGGCCCGACCCAGGTGTGATGGCCAGGTTGTGGTGTTCTCACCATGACACTCTTGCTGTTGAGGTACAGTCGGGGAACCATGGGTTCTAGAGTGTGCAGGAAAGCCATCCCACTGGCTATGTCCAACGCAAACTTCACTGCCTGAGTCTGGTCAACCACCAAAGCTGGGGAGGGGAGTGGCGAGGAGAGGGAGACGGAGAAAAAAGGAAGAGGAGATGGAGAACGGTGAGAACTCTAGGAGCCGTCAGTAACAGATGGCACACTGGTAAACACACACTTGAGTACTCACTGGTGCCCTGGTGCAGTATGTTGTAGAGGGATCCGTAGGGCATGTAGGGGGTGATGATGATGGCGTGGGGAGAGGGGGGAGACTGGCAGGCCCCCAGGACAGGGAGGATGTTAGGGTGGGAGAATATCCTACAGGGGAGGGAGGGAAACAGGGATGGGAGAAAGAGTGAGAGCTACTGTCGGTGACACAGTAACCCCAGTTAGATCCAACTAGGCCACAAGGACACACACGGTTATGAAATCACACACGCCAGATACAGTGTGTGTAGGTCCTCGATATGGTGCTGTGTCAGGATCCAGTGCATTCTGGTTCTGTGCCGTGTACTGTATCTCTAATAAGAGGCATGCTGTCAGATCTGCTGAGGGAGACTAGCATGTTCTTACAGTAACTCTCCCAGCTGTAGGTACGTGGACAGTGTTGTGGCAGTACCTGAGTTTGGGGTGCTCCTCGTTGAAATCTCGGCTCTTCCTCGTGGTCCAGTCTCGGACATGTAGAACCTTAACCACGATCTCGTCCCCCTGCCAACGACCCTGCCAAAGCTGGAGGGGGGGGGGGGGGGGGGCAAGAGAGGACAAAGAAACAGGAAGATGGAGAGACGTGGGAACGTGGGAGGGAAAAAGGAGAGTTAGAGAGATTGATGGAGTTGGTGGCTGAGAATGAGAGAGAGACATAGAGAAAGAGAGAGAGAGACACACAGAGAGAGACAGAGCAGCCAGGACTGACCTCTCCAGAGTGGTTCTCGTTGAGCTTGGCCAGGAGGGACAGCTGCTTGTAGTCGAGCCCTGCCTGCTTGTTCAGTGTGCCGTTACCTGGCAGGTGAAAGAGAACGAGAGGACCAAGTCTACTCGCTTGAGTTCGAAACACACTTGCACTCAAAAACGTGTGAGCGTGGAATACGAGCCAAATTTGGGGAGACATTTGGAATGCGTGCGTGCGTGCGTGTGTGTCATCAAAGTGTGACTTACGGGGCCGTGTTCGCATGGTGCCCTTCCAGAAGGTTTCCTTGTAGGGGACTCTGGTGAGACTCTGGCCCTCTTTCTCTGCCTTCTCTAATACACACACAATCCACAATGCCATGAGCCAGCTATCAGATACACTGATCCAATGGCACATAATGCCATCCTGAGATAGAGTTAGTAAAACTCAAAACCTAAGCATAAACCATGATATAGTTCGATTTATTGTGATGAGTGAAGATGGCTGTAGAATGACCACTGACCTTTGAGGATCTGTCTGAGGTGGTCCTTGGCCTTGTCCAGGGGGGTCTCCCCAAACCTGTTACACACATGCACCTGGGCTCCACTGGCTACCAGGTCCTGACGCACACACACACAGACACACAGTGTCTCCAAATGTTGTTTACATTGTGTAGAAGTTCCTTAGGAACTATACTTTCGGTAACAGCATCACAACAGTTTAATTCTGGTAGCCAGAGATAATGAAGCTTTTCATGCTTTTTTTTGACCAGTAGAGGGCAATGTAACCTTTAGTATGTGCGTGTGTGTGTGTGTGTGTGTTCAGAAATACCTCTGCCACCAGATCCTGTCCCCAGAAGCAAGCATAGTGGAGTGGAGTGTTGCCATGTTCGTTGACTGTGTTGGTGTCTGCTTTGCACTGGATCAACTGATAGAAAAAGTTCTGGTTAATAATAATGAATGATAACAATGTCCCTGTGGCCGTGCCTGACTGCAAGGTTAAGGAGTCTGTGTGTGTGTGTGTGTGTGTGTGTGTGTGTGTGTGTGTGTGTGTGTGTACCTTAGCCACAATTTCCCTGTGCCCATGGCTGGCGGCGAGGTGGAGGGGTGTGTCGTCACCTCTGTTCAGCACATTAATGCGACCCCCTCTCATGATCAGCATGTCCACCACCCCACTCCTCCCCTCCCGACACGCCCAGTGAAGGGGGCTGAAACCATGGTCATCCCTGAAGGAGGGGGGCACAGACCAGGGGGGAGAGACAGAGACAGAGTGGAGAGAGAGAGAGAGAGAGAGAGAGAGAGAGAGAGAGAGAGAGAGACAGAGAGAGAGAGAGAGAGAGAGACAGAGAGACAGAGAGAGAGAGAGAGAGAGAGAGAGAGAGAGAGAGGTTACCAGATACTGTGAACCGGGTTTTCATTCAACTCATTTTGCCGAATGCCATATTTGGTTGCGTTTTTCGCGCGGTGGAAATCAACGTGGCGAACGAGCAATGACAAAAATGCTAATTCGACAGCTCCCCCTCTCCCTTTTCTCTCCCCTCCCCTGCCCTTGGGTGACCTACCGTGTCGAGCGCAGAGCCTCGGTGGGTTAAATTTACTTTTATGGACCTAACGTAAGCACATGACTGTGTCCCGCTGACCGCTTCCCTCAGTTAGAAGCCCAGTGTGACGTCACATCCCTGTTCCTGTTCCCTGCGACCTCCCCCTACTACATCTGACCCCATGACCCCCACACGCAGCTGCTGGGCTTTCTCACAATCCTCTGCCAAGCCCCAGACCACCAGAGAACACACACACTCACACGCGCACGTCTCTGTCAACAGAACACTATGTCCAGTAGGGCCTCTTAACCATGCTATGATAGGTATGACAGGGTTGAGACAACCCAAGAGTAGGTGATTTGGCCATTTCACAAGAATGTGTCTGAAAAACCATAGATCTCTGTGTCCTGTCTTGTCCTGTCTGTTTAATCCCTGGGATACAATAGCATGGGAAGGGACTCCATGCTTTGACTCTGTTGGCTATAAACAGGATGGAGGGGGAAAAAAACTCAGGAATGAGAGCGAGAAAAAACAACAACTCGACTTGGAATCCTCTGTCACATCCTTTGCAATTCTTTCGCTTTCTGTTTTCCAACTCAAACTCATTTTATTTCTTAGTTTCTCCCTGTCCTTCCTCATCCCAATCGCTCCCTCTTTTTTCCTGTCTCTCTTTCTCATCGCTCTCTGTCTTTCTAAGGAATTGTCTGCCTTCCCAGGCAGACAATTCCTTAGAAAGACATTCACAATGACGTATCTAAGTTGTCAGCGCTCTGTCTCCCAGCCCCTACGATTAATTGTCAGTAGTTCCTTTTAAACAAATACTGAGGCACTATGATCATGTCCAAACCAGGACTGCGAGGTGTTTGTGTGTGTATGTGTGAGTGTGTGGGTGTGTGTGCATGCTCGTGCACGTACAGATGCGTTCCAGCATGTGTTTACATGACTGCTGAGTAGCCCAGCCCTCGAACAGAGCAGAGGAAATAGCCATGGCTACACACACAAACACACGCGCTCACACACACAAACACACACCAATGCGCTGCTCATATAAGGGCTGGCCTTGGGAAGGCAACTCTGTTATTAACATCCTGGCGTTGAAACTGATTCCTGGAACAAAAACAGCAATGGAGTAGAAGGGAGGAGAGTGCAGCTAGCACCACACGGTTTAGTAATGAGCGCATCTGTGATCAGACCATACGCACATTCCTTTACACGCTGTGGTACTGGTAACTCCCGGCCTTGCGGAAATCCTACGAAATGAAGAATAGTTTGGCACCCTCATCTCTTGTCATTTGTCTTTCTAATCTCTCTTCGGCAGGATGACAACACTTTTTTTCAAGAGGGAACTAGATTTGTCCGTCGGGCTTTCCTCAGGGTGTGGGAGGAAACCACCTTGACTAAATATTAGAAGCCAGTGATTGAATGGTTCAATGAACTGGGAGGAGGCAGGTGGCTGAGCGGTTAGGGAACCGGGCTAGTAATCTGAAGGTTGCCAGTTTGATTCCCGGCCATGTCAAATGATGTTGTGTCCTTGGGCAAGGCACTTCACCCTACTTGCCTCGGGGGGAATGTCCCTGTACTTACTGTAAGTCGCTCTGGGTAAGAGCGTCTGCTAAATGACTAAATGTAAAATGTAATGTAACTGACCCTGAGCTAGCTAGCAATCTAGACTAAAGACTAGACAGAGGGAGGGTCAACTTTTACTGTGTGCTATATGTGCACTCCTGTAGCAACTGTCTCTGCCTTTCTAGGAATCCAATCCTCTGACCCAAACTAAGACAAGAGACTTGAGGTCTTGAAGTCAAGCTCACTTTTCCACTGAGATGTGAAGGTAAGATAGGTGTGTTTATTTCACTTCCAACTGAAGGCTGGCTAAAAGGGATCCTTATAGTCATCCATCTCTCACTCTGACTATCCATACCCTCACTCCCTCCATCTCTCATGTGTTTTCTCTGAGCTCTCGGCGCTACAGGCTGTGGAGGCCAGGACTTTGTGTTCTATTTCGGTCTGGAGATGACATCAGCAGGAGAAAAAGAATTGAGGAGAAAAGAGAACCTCGGTATCCAAAAAGTGAGTAACATGGAAACTATTTTTCGGTCCCATTCTCCTGAGCCAGGGATCCCTCTAAGCAGTCAGCACACATGCACCCCCCTCCACACACACACACACACACACACTCACTATGACCAGATGTGGTGTGGTGACTCCCATCTCGCCAAGCCTGGAAAAGCAGACTAACATAATTGATGAGTATAGCTGGGAGAGATACTGTTGCTGCCCCCTCCAAAAGAAGTGCCCATATGAAGCATTAGATTTTGTTGAGGCCATGTTTAACACCAAACTCAAGCTTTAAATAAAAAAAAAGTGCAGCAGTCTGAATGTTGGTCATTGTCATCATCATCCACACCACCATACCCATGAAACAATCCCAGAGATGGAGACCTGTTGCTGTGGTTCTGTGTGTGGGTGTGTGTGTGTGTGTGTGTGTGTGTGTGTGTGTGTGTGTGTTTCCACTCACCCCTGGTTAAGGTCATTCTCTGTGTTGTCCAACCACAGACGCACAGCTACAGAATTGCCCTCCCGACACTGAGTGAAGATGTCATCCATTTTTCTCCTCTACCCAGGCTCCTTCTTCCTCCTCCCCCCTCTCTACTCCTCCTGACTCGTTTCTCTGGGCTGTAGGAGGCTGTGACAGTTGGGGTCGGTGGTCGGGCGGCAACTAAGGGTAGGGGTGAAGGGAGCAACTGTTCAGTCACTAAGCTAGTCTGGAAGTGGAAAGGGGTGGATGAGTGATTGAGACAGTCAACGCCGCCTACACCTCCCAAAACGGACATAAATGATGTGTCCTTAATAAACGTGTTGCAGACAAAGCACATAATTGTTTAGAGGTATACACAAAGCAGCATTTGAGTGACGGCGGATATATTTCACGGAGCAAAGTCAACGCCAACGGAGCCGTGCGACTTAAGTAAATAATGTCAATTATAGCCTAGTTTTAAACCACGTAAAAAGTTTCTCGACAAATCCAAACTTCTAGGTTTAAATAAATATAAATTCACTGTGCGTGCAGTTCGTCTTTCGCTACCTCTCTGTATACTTCACTGTCTGACATCGAACAACAGAGGTAAAAACCACACGAATTGGAAGGAATGATAATTAGTCGTGCGGTCTTACCTGCTCGATGCAAGAAAGCGGCTCCCGTTAAGTCCCTTTTCATTTGGTACAGTTTGTTGTGCCCGCTCCCACTGCCCACGCCCCACTCAACATCTTTGCTTGATGTAATTCTGTCACGATGAGTATTGCTAGACATTTGCCCCCTCTTGTGGAACGAAACAGTCCCTACTTCGCCTCAGACTGAAATTAGATCTGTTCATATATCTTTAGGCTACAAATCGCATTTTCATGGCCCTTTTCACAAGCATTGTCACACATGGCTTCACATTTGCCCACAAATACCAACTTAAAACTTAATCCATGATTGATGCTAATGGAATTATATGACACCCCATTTAAGTCTTCACTAGATACATCCATCCTCTTGCACCAGACCAATGCCTTGATGTATTCAGTAACCAGCATTCTTGTGTAAACAGGAATATCTAGTAGGTAAAGTAAGCTTCACTGCACCATTAACAAGATGGATGTCTTGGCTCTGTTTTAACTTGATCATAAGAACCGCTGTTAAGACTGCACTCATTCCTACAGGACTGAAACACACATGAAAACCAGAGACACAGGAATTCCACAGAATAATATTTTATTCTTATTTGAAAAATGTTTTCTGGCCATCCAACACTGCACATGGCTATACTGTGTACAATAACATGGCATAGGCATGAACATGGTATTTGTCATCTCCTCATTATAGTCATTAATGGACAGTTGCTCCATCTTAAAAAGGTTATAAGTGCGGGTAACAGCTGAAACAAATTGACGAGGCCTGATACCCTTCTTTAACCAGCTCCACGCTTACTTACCATACTAATCTGCTCATTCACTCAAGAAGGGGGCGGAGAGTCCTGTTTGGTCACAGCGGATGATTCTATACTGGGGGAGAAGGATACGTCGCTACTGCGGGTAACTGGGATGCTAACCATCTGTGAAGGGGCTCCAGAAGGAGCCAGGACGGGAGGAGAAGTGACCCCTTCAGGCAGGCCCAGGTTGGGTGTCATTACTGGGGCAGATGCGGCAGGAACCCCTGGGGCTGCTGGAGCATGTGGGATATCACGCAGCCCAGAACTAGACACTGATGCAACCTCTACTGGTATCGCTGTTGCTGCCGGTGTCATCGTAGGTGGAACTGATATCACCAGTGAAGAGTTTCCTGGCACGATAGGGGCCGACACGCCTACATTTGTAGTTGTGAGCCCATGTAGAACGGAGGGAGACTCTAAAGGTGGGACTACGGTAAAAGCTGTTCCGCTCACAGCTTCGGATAGTGAGGAGAGAGGCACTGCTGCTGGGGTGACAGCGGGCAAAGCAATGGCCATGTTGCCATCTTGCATGGGAGCAGCAGAAATTGAAACAGAGGAAGTAGGAACCAGGTCAGCAGGGGACTCTAACCACGCTGGGTTTAGGACCGGGGTGGACATCGCCGGTACCTCTGCTGTCCCTAGGGTGTCACCTAGAACAGGGCCTGGGCTCTGCATGACAGGGACATCAGCTGGAAGTCCTGTTGTAGTGGTCTGGAGGCCTGTGAAATCTCCTGCTCCACTCAGCGCAGAGGAGATCGTCTGGGGTGTTTCTGCTGGTACTAAGGGAAGTGGAGATTCCGCTACTGCAGACCCCCCTGGAAGAGCACCAGCCCCAGCCTCCTCTGAGGCCCCCGCCCCGGCTGCTTCCACCGCCCTGGCTGCCTCCGCAGCCTTGCTCTCCATCTCCTCCATGCGGCGCTGCACCATTTTGGGCATCAGCTGAACGTAAGTGCCCATCAAGCGGTGGTTGGAGCGGATCAGCTTTCCTGCACAGTTATCCGCACAGCGTTCCTAAAGGACAACATTATGATATTTAGCCACCCATATTGGATCATCAATAGCATTCAGCTCCATAAATTCATAACACCGTATGATTAAAGCCTATTATCTGACTGCTAGATAAGCCAAAGCTCACTGAACAACAATGACGAGCGAGTGACAGGAATTTATTAAGCGTGCATGTGGGGCAGCATTTCAAATGGCTAGTCAGATGACTACTTGAATGGAAAACCACTCTACTTGACCCGTTTCTGACATACCTCGTCCATAGTGAGGCTTCTGTAATTGAAATTGCTGGAGCATCGCTGGAAACAAATCTCTGTCATGCGGTTGTAGACCATGAGAAAGTCCCGAAGCTACGGAGACAGTCAGTGGTTGATTACAAATAACGACGTTTATAGAAACATGTCTGTTCAAAAACTTTCTAATCCTTGCCAATATAATATGCGTTAAGAGGTTAACTTACATTCCGTAGCTGTTGTTGCTCAGATTCCATGGCAAGGCTGTCAGAAAGGTAATGCTAGCTAGCTAGTTTTGTAGCCAAGAAATTTAAATGACTTGGGCTGCTTGAAGCAATCTATGTCTACGACGTATATGTAAAGAGTTCTTATGGTATATTATTAAAATCGGGTACAAAAACCGCAGATTACACGAGAAAGGAAATTGTAATGAAATTAC
Source organism: Osmerus eperlanus (assembly GCF_963692335.1). Lineage (NCBI taxonomy): Eukaryota > Metazoa > Chordata > Actinopteri > Osmeriformes > Osmeridae > Osmerus > Osmerus eperlanus. The sequence goes on from NC_085036.1 coordinate 6,301,729, forward strand.
ATGAATTTACCATAAGCGAGTAGCATGACTTTCATGTGTACGCTGCCATGTTTTTCACCGGTAGTGACGCCCTCTTATGACGTCCGCATAGCCAGGGCAAAATAATTGGTTGAATCAGACACTACTTCTCGATTCTACCATAGTATTTAGGATGCCGGACAATTATTTTATGACCATTACCTATTCAATGATGTCTAAGACACTACAATAACAACACCAGATTATCCATTACATCCAGGTAGCACTTTTACAGTGGCATTTTGTAAACCGGTATTCTCTGATTCACACAACCCTGCAGGGTGAAACCAGCGAGAAACACTAATTATTAGCCTATTTGTACGTGAAAGTAACATAAATAACAATATGTAATAGCAATGTTTATCATCAAACATGAGTAGGCTAGCTTTAACGGCCTGGGTATTTTACAGCCTCCACTCATAAGCAAGGTTGAAATAAAACATGTCGACCTGTTAGGCCTACAAAGACACAAATAACGGCGGGGCTCGAAACAGACATTACAATTACTTTACATTAGAAGAAAGTATAGTAAAACATTTTTTTAAAAGACAGAAAATGCCCAAAAAATGAAAAAGGATGTCTCCAAACCTTGTGTCGGCACAAATTAGGTCATTTTACATCTGGCCATCGTCTTGTTTTGTGGAGCCAGGTAGAAAAAAATAGGACTATATTTTGCTTATTTAACTAAATTAATATTGCCTTGTGTTTTTAATGTTTTGAATTTCATCAGCTTCATGGTCCTGTGACCTACACATTTCAAACTACTTAAAAAATAAGCCTTCTATGTAGCACACTCTTTTGTTTGTAAATGTTTAATGCAATTTTACATAATTTTCGAATTTCAGTAGCCCCTTGGTCATGTGACCTAAGAACCTCAAACTGCTTTTAGAGTATCCACTGACTTGCCCCAAATAGTGCCTTTTGAGTGTCAATTCTCACACTATTGTACAATCATTTTTTACATTTTTATTTAAATTGTGGCCTAATTACTTCAAATATGGTTCAGAATTTCCTCTGAGTATGCATACATATTGAACACCCTTTTGTTTGTTAATTGTCAACTCGCATGATTTTAAAATGTTTCATTTTCTGGTCCATTTAATTTATTGAAATGTCAATAGCTCTCCAGTCTTGCAACCTACTGACCTTATATTACTTTCAGAATATACACTGACTAGCCTCAAGTATTGCACTGCACACCCTTTTGATTGTCCATTTTCATCCCATACAATTTTACATTTTTCACATTTTTGAATTCAAGAGCTCCTTGGTCATTTGACCTACTGACCTCAAACTGCTTTCAGAATATAATCTGACCTGACGTATAATGCACAGCATGGTCATTTTTTCAGTCCATTATCTGGCCACCATTATTGTGGTGTTCAGTATAAACATTGGCAAGCAAACCCATTGCAGCCAACATCATGGGATAAGAGTTCACTCTCTATGCCTGCTATGTATGATTAAAAGACCCTCAAATGACTAAATAATAAAAACGTAATTTAGAAATTCCTAAAATTAGGCCATCAAAAGGCCAAATTGTTCCATCCCCAACTTTTGCATCAACCTCAATTCAACCAAAAGACAAATGTACTCTCCTATAAAACAAAGGAGCAACTTAAGAAAGGTTGAGACAAAACTGAAGACAAAAGGCAAGGAGATGGATCATTTAGAAAAAAAGACTGAAATACTTCAACAGAGGATGAACACTGTCCTGGTCAATTTCCAGTTAAACAAAGAGCTGGCGTGGTAAAGAGACCCACTTTATCAATTAACAGCCAGAGTAAGAGGATGGAGACGATGGTAAGAAAGTTTGCACAGCAATGACGTCTGTCCAGTTATCAACGGCAAATCCAAATATCCACTGAAAGGGACAGGCATTTAGAAATCATGGCATCACAGACACAGTTCTGCACGATGCAGCCTTTTTGGATTGCAAGGCCAAATATGTCAGAGAGAGAAACTTGTGCATGTAGAACACATGAACATTTTTGCCAGAAGCTGCACCAGCTGGGGGTCATTGACTCATCATCACTTGCAGAACTGATCACCACCAACCACGGTGTGACCACGGCAACAAGACATGCATGTAAGGAGAATGTTAGACCTTCAAAGAGAGTAAAAAAAAGAAAGACTGCTGGCAAAACACCAGCAGCAATTGTTGGAAGTTCGCAGAAGTGGAGTGGATTTCGTTATGGTTAGTTTTTCAAGGTTCATGTAGTTTTGTTTCATAATCTTTATATTAATTGATTGTAAATACCTAAACATTTATTCTTTTTTCCAAAACCTATTTATCATTACTGAAACATTTCATTAAATTAAATAGATTTCCAAAATTTGTAGTTACAGTATATTTTTATTTATCATGCATTATCATGCATTTACTGATGCTGAACTTGAATATTGTAGCAATGAGAGATCACTGAAATTAAATATTTTAGCTTATGAATAAGTAATGTTTTTGCACTACAACATCTCAATTAGATTGGTTACGCAATATTCCAATAAAAAGTTACTGTAATCCATCCTGACTGTTATTGTTGTAATGAGAAAATGTCCTTGTTAGTTATGAAAAATGCAATTAACAAAAAATACATCTACTACAAAATTGCCAAATAGTTCTTCAGTATATAAAAAACATCACTGTAATAAGTACAAATGATAAAACTTACAATAAGTACTGCATTATGTGAAATTTCTTTTTCAAGGTAACCATGAACTTTCCTTTGTCGGCTACACTGTGGGTGACAGTGCCATATGCTTACCCATAGAGGGGGCACAAACACCTGAGAATACATCAGAATGCAGTGTGTGTGTGTCACTAGGAGATGAAGGGTGTGTGTGAAAGAAATCCAGTGCACTTTCCCCAAAAGGAAGCATAAAAATAATTTGGAAGTTCCCACAACCCACAGTTTTCCTGAGTTACATTTTCTCACAGTTCCCTGGGCTGGACTGTGCTTGGACCAAGATCAAGAGGGAGTGTGTTTGTGTGTGTGTGTGTGTGCATGGCAAAAATGAGGGTCTAGAGAGGGAGGGTATACAGAACCTGGATCTCAGCCAGTATCCTTAGACACATGACAGAAGAGAACATAAACTCAAAAGTGTTTGGTCACTGACGTTTGTGAATGTTCCGGCATTTTCACCGTCTTTCTTTCTAGGTAAGTGAAAGTTTGCATTGAAAGTTGAAACTAAGTACTCCTTAAACATTCTCCGTTATCGCATTCTGTCATGTTGAGACGTTTTTCAGAAGTGTTTATATAGTCTTATAAGAATAATCTTTTAGTGTTAAAAAGTTATTAGAAAAACAAGTAATTCAGGTCTCTCAGTCTCCTTTCGCTCTCCCTTTTATTGTTCTCTTTCACTTCCTCTCTGCCCTTCCCAGAGTTATGGAAGGGCAGAGTGGTGGCAGGGCTGGGGAGGAGGCAGAGTGCATAGGGAAGAGTCAGGGCTTGACCTTCTGGCTGGCCAGGCCGGAGGATTACCAGGAGGTCATGTCCATTTCTGATGACATCTACTGGGGGAACGACTACCTGCCCTATCGCTACCACATCTGGATGACTCAGCCCCATCGACTTGTCATACTGGCACGCAAGAACAGAAAACTGGTGAGACTGGAAACGCTAGAACTGCTGGCAACACTGGGACACACACTTGGGACGTTCTCAGGTTCAATGCTTAAATATCCTAAATTGATGTAAAGCATTACCTGTTCCAGTCTAGGACGTCAAGATCCCCCCAAAAAGAGATACAAAGAGAAACGTTTTCTAGCGTTCTCTAAAGGATCTCCTTGGGGACCGAAGTTTTAATACTTGCCATATAAACAATGTCTTCAGTAGAACATGAATCACATGGGCCTTGCAGATAACAGAATAATCTGTGAGAACGGAGAACACACTGTGTACTACTGCATCAGGAGCAATAGATAACAAGAGGTCAAACTCAGGAGAGATCACAGAAAAGGGCCCTTAATCTCCAACTTTCTAAGATATTTTATTTCTTTTTTTTCACACAGAAAAATATAATTTCCAGGTCCTCGTTTTAGAAATCAATCCACAATGGCACAATTCTGTGATATCATGGGATTAGCAAAATAAGAGGCTAACCAACAAGCTAGCTGCACTGACAGGACTAACAAACTGCAGGTTACTTTATGTGATGACATGTAGCCAGACCATGATATCCAGAAGTTTGAACATGCTGACAGTGATTAAATGTATTAGTTGTAAAGTGTAGTTGCAAGTTTTAGGAAGCTTCCCGCTATGACCCTGGAATTTTCCATAATTGTGAGTCATTAACACTCTGTAGTTGCCACTAATATGTGGCAAATTATCGCTAGACTATTTGAGGTGACACTTTACATTAATCAGGGCTCTCAAGTCTCACGCATTTGTTGTGAGACTCACTTATTTCAATCATTTCTCATGCTCTTACGCAACACCTTGTATTTCTCACACTGAGAAGTAAGGGATAACTTGTCCCCCTATATACAATTAATGGACGAGGCGCAGGCATAAGGAGAAAAGTTTTCTGCCATGATGATAGTTAAACAGTTATACAGAGTTAAATGCCACCTACCAACCAAACAGAAACATCACCAGTACCTATACTGTCAAAAAGGGACAGCTTTACTGTCTATTTAAGTATTCATTTTAAGTATTATTACAATTTTTTTATCAAACATTTGATAATACTTGAGAGCCCTGCGTCAAGGTGACATTAACTACCTCGTATCCCCATAGCAATACCTCTAGTAAAAATATCATAGGTACACGTTGATTGCTATGTAATTAAATGGCATGAAGTGTTTGAACTGTAGTGTTTGAAACTTTCTGAGTGCTCCTCCCAGCTGGTCAGCACGTCGAGCAGCCTTGGGTGTCAGCCTACACCTTCAGACCCTGCTGTGTATTACCGTTCACATAGTCCCAATAATGCTAACGCTAATGCTACACTACACACACTCACACGTTCACCTGTTAAATGATTGATAATGAATGATACACATTACAGCACTGCTTTAGAATTTTAATGGCAGTTTAGAGGCAGCAGCAGCAAAGAAAGACGGTGTGAAACGGACAGCTGTCTGGCTATCTAACTGCCCACAATATGACCTGTATCATGGACATCTTTTGTATTTCTTGAATGTGTCTGAGGTGGGTCTGGAATCGGGCCTGGTGGTGGACGGAGCGGAGACGGTCGTGGTGGAGGGCTTGAGAGTGAGTCCTGAGGAGAGGGGCCGAGGCATGGCGGGGATCCTCCAGTGTTTCGTCGACGACTTCTTCAAGAGACGCTATCCCACGCTGCAGCGGGCCAGGCTGACCCGCGACGACGACCCCGGCCCACAGCGGAGCCTCACCTGGCTGGACAAACGGGTGAGCAGGACAGAGGTCACGCGGCTCTTGGTTTTGTTCTGGCGCAGTTCCTGCCAGGGGTGGGAGCCGCTTGTGTGTTCCATCCCGTTTCTGTCACGCTACAGCCCATGTTTTCTCGACGCTTCTAATCCAGTCGTCTTTCCCTTACCTTGTCTTCTATTCCGTTTGCCCTTTGTTTCTCCCCTCTCCATTCTTTGTCCCCCTCCCTCTATCTCCCTTTTCTCTCTCTCTCTCTCTCTCTCTCTCTCTCTCTCTCTCTCTCTCTCTCTCTCTCTCTCTCTCTCTCTCTCTCTCTCTCTCTCTCTCTTTCTCTCTCTCTCTCTTTCACTCTCCCTCTTATCCCCCTCTCTCTCTATCTCCGTTTTCTCTGTCTCCTCTCGCTCAATCTCTCCCCCCTCCTCAGCTCTCTGTGCACCTGTACCCTCCCCTACTCCCTCTCCCCCTTCGTCTCCCTCCCCCTCCTCAACCCTGCCCGTGACATGTGCTCTGACGGTGAGGTGGTGATCATGCTGATTACAGGCTGTGATTGTTATAAATGGCCTCATTATGGGGCGGGGGGGGGGGGGGTGGTGGGGAGGGGGGGGCCCAGGGGAGAGGGAACAGACTAAGAGGTTTATTATCACAGGGCCCAGGGGAGGTGGGGGGGGGGGGGGTGGAGTAGAAAAGAGGGGGGGGACGTTGAAGTGTGAGTGTGTGTGATGGGGTGGGGGTGGGGGGGGGGCAGTGAAGGCAGGCTGTAGGAAGGAAGGAAGAAAATGAAAGAAAACGAGAGAGATAGTAAGAGAGACAGAAGTGTGGGAGAGAGGGGAAGCGCACGGGAGGAGACGAGATTGACAGTCAATTGCACCAGAACAGCTGTTTCCGCCTACATCAACACCAAGACGAAGACAGGATTTTTTTTCTCCCCCGGCTCCTTGACTGATGTGGCTACACATCCCCCTGGTGGCTCCTTCAGCCCTGCTCTTCATCAGCTGCTTGGCAGAGAGAGAGAGAGAGAGAGAGAGAGAGAGAGAGAGAGGGAGAGAGAGAGAGAGAGAGAGAGAGAGAGAGAGAGGGAGAGAGAGAGAGTGAGTAGGGGGGAGAAAGAGAGAGAGAGAGAGAAAGAGAGGTGTCGAGAGAGAGAGAGGAGAGCGATTTGTGAGACAAGAGAGAAAGGAGAGCGATTTTCTTCAGAGATAGAAAGAGACTAAGACAGAAAGAGAGAGAGACGGAAAGGGAGGGAAAGTTATCAGACAGAGAAAGAGACAAGTGGCAGAAAGAGAGCGAGAGAGAGAGAAAGGGAGGGAGGGAGGGGTTGATGGTCTAGTGGAGATGAGAAGTACTCAGAGTAGATCCTATGACTGGGGCCTGGTTAAGGGGGCCTGCTGAAGACAGGGGACTAAGGATAAATGGACTGTGGACTTTAAAAAGATTGATCGAAAGCCAACATGACACTTTGATCCGACCGTTCCCCACGTTTCCCCTTTAGCTTAAACCCCCTTCACTCACTCATATAATGGAGCCAGCTGGGTAGCGCGCAATTACCCATACAAAGCACCCCTCTCCACACACACACACACACAAACAGAAACGTATGCGCTCTTACATACGCACACACACAGTCACGCTCACAGTCACTCACAAAGCCTGAATGCAGTATCAGTCGTTGGGGAAGTGTACTTTGAGTGAAAAGCTGTTTGTTGAGTGCAGGTGCAAGGAAATGGCAAGGGTGCGCATTTCCATCTCAAATGGATTTTTAGCCGTGTCAAGTTTTTGTGTTTGCGTCAATAAAAGGCAGATGTAAGCTCTTACTTTTTAGACTGGAAGTGCGTCAAAGCTAACAAACAATTCTATATAGAATATCTGGTGTGGGAAGGGGGTTGTTTAGTAAAAACAATTAAATGCATGCCTATCACAAGGATGTTGAGTCAAACGTAGGCAGGAGACAGATATGATGCAGGAGGTTGTGTTTTAATGGATGTCCATCAGCAAAAACAAGACAGCAAACAAATTTAGGTGGTCTTAGAAAAAACTATAAACGGAAAACAAATCACGCTTGAATCTAGCGGAGCTCAAAGAGGCAATGGTGGTGCCCGACATGCTCTAACATAGTAAGACAAGAAAAACGTGACAATACCCGACAAATGACAACACAAACTCACACCTTAAATATACAAAACGTAATTGGCGACAGCTGAGGACTTGCAAACAGGTGCGCGTCATCACGCATCCCTCGATCCCCTCCCGAAGACGGAGGGGATCGAGGATTCCTAATATCTGGGAGATAGGGAGCATCGTGGCCTGGATCTCCCAGTAGGCGTAACAACGCCAGATTTTAAAAAGGGAATTTCTATGAATGTCCCAAAGTTACATAGTTAGGGACGTGTATCTCATTGTTCCTCTCTTCTTCTCTGACTCTCCTCCAGCCTCTAGACTGACCTCTTCCTGTTTGACTCTTCCCCTAGTCTGTCCTCTCCCTCTGCTGTGAGGCTGGCCAGTACCACGACTTCCTGTTTCATCTGAGGACCAGGCTGGTAGAGGAGGAGGGGAGGAAGAACCCTGGTGTGGAGGAGGAGGAGGAGGAGGAGGAGGAGGGGGAGAAGAGTCCTGCGCCTGAGCTGCTCTTCCTTGAAGGTAGAGATCTGAGGTCGGTCCTCCTCCTGCCCTCCCTCCCCTCCAGGGTCTCCCTCCCTGCCGGATCCATCATACGTGACTGGCTGCCGGTTCGACCAATCCACAGCAACCTCCCCCTGCTAGACAGGCCGGAGCACATCTGGTTGGTGGATCAACCTCAGAGTCCCTCCTTCCTCAGCCTCCACACGCGGCCCTACCCAATCCCGCTTGGGGGCGGGGCGGAGTGCCTGAGTGTGGACCTGTTTGGGACCAGTGTGGCTTTAGCTCGGCAGGCCTTAACCCAGCACCTGGAGAGGGCGAGCTCGGACGTGTTCAGGGCGGTGCTGGTGCACGTGTTCATGCACAGCTCTCTGCTGGAGCGCCTGGCCCAGTTCTGTGAGGGCGGAGCGGCCAGGAGGTGTGAGGTGCAGTGGGATCAGGTGCTGATGGAGAGGGAGATCTTGGACAGAGAGTAAAAAAGAGAGAGAGCGTGTGAGTGTGTGTGTAAGAGTGACTGAGCGAGCGAGTGAGTGAGTGAGTGTGTGTGTGTGAGAGAGAGAGAGAGAGAGAGAGAGAGAGAGAGAGAGAGAGAGAGAGAGAGAGAGAGAGAGAGAGAGAGAGAGAGAGAGAGAGAGAGAGAGAGAGAGAGAGAGAGAGAGAGAGAGAACTTTAAATAAGACTCGGTGAGTAAGGGATCAAATGCCAAAAAAGTGAGTGAAGAGAGGGAGAGAGTCAAAGAAGGAGTCAAATGGAAGGAGAAAAAGGCCCCGGTGTGAGGAAAGGATGCAGGAAAGAGAAGGTGCAGTGAAGGAGGTAGAGGAGGCGAAGACAGAACAAAGAGGCATGGAATTACAGTGAAACAAGGGCACGCACACACCAGCACACACACACACATACACGCACACACTTAGTAACACACACACAGGCACATATTCAAACACGCATGCACACACATAGTAGCACACACGCGGGCACACACACAGACCTGCGCACGCACGCACGCACACACACACACACACACGGACATTATACACATCCACAGAAGCACACACATCTTTAAATGCACGGTGCACACTATAATCAGTCCTTATCAGTCCATTCACCAGTGCTCTCAACCCCTTGCTCACTCCAAACCATGGCTGTGTGTGTGTGTGTGTGTGTCAATCAGCTTTCCTTTGTCTGAACGGGATGGAGCAGCCAGAGGGGATGAGTGGGATGGATGTAGAGGGATGGAGGGAGGGAGATAAAAAATAAAAATAAAACAGGGCAAAAAAAGAGGGAAGGGGTGAGCGAAAGGCTACAGAAAATGCAAAATCTTCACGTGTGAGGTGTTCTATTGGGTTTTTCTTGGGTGTCTGTGTAGATACGAACACATCGTTTCGGTGTTTATTTGATTTTGCAGTGTGTGTGTGTGTGTGTCGGTGTGTGTGTGTCTGTCTCAGCTTCAGACTCCTGCCGGTGCACCACTACACTCATGCAGCGATGATGTGAACGTTTGACGTACCATTCTTCTGGGCGTGCTTGGATTAGTCAGTAGTGAAGACGCTCCACTGTCCTGAGTGAAGCGCTTCCTTTCCGCTGTTTCCAATACTGTCATTTTTTGTGTGTCAGTGAAGAATAAAGACGTGAAAACAATAGCGGCCTGAGTCACAATGTGTTGGAGGAACAGGGAAAGAAGATGGACAGGAGAGCCGTGGAGTGGCGTCGAGGAGTGGGGAGGAGGAGGAGGGGGGGTGAAGGAGAGGGGGTGGAGGAGGAGGAGGTGCAGCGTCCACGGGTTCGTTGATGCAGTGGGCTGGCTGCCACACGAGGCACCCCCGCCCGCTGTCCAAACACACGATACACACACCCACATCTAATCATTCGCCCCCACATAGGTCCCCCCCCCCCACCAGACACACACTCATTCACGTAGCCTCTTCCCACCAACCAGCGGGCTTGCGTCCGCCGTGACGTCACAATGCAGTTCCCAGCAGCCTCCACAGGATGCCAGTGGCGAGTCGCCTCGCACGCGGAGAACAACGGCGCCCGTTCAGTTTTGGGCGTGTTTGTGAGTGTGTGTGTGTGTTTGTGAGTGTGTGTGTGTGTCTCGGTTGGGTTTTTCGTCAGAGGGGGGCGGGGGCTCGGTGCGGTCGGGGGTTTTATGGACGTGTAGGCGGTGGAAGGGGGGATGGGTGGTGCGTGTGGGTTGGGTGGGTGGGTGTAGGCGGGGGCGGGAGGGGCGGGCGGGCGGGAGGGGCGGGCGTCGGTGTTGCGGGGGGGCCGGGATGGGGGGGTTGGGGTGTCAGTAAAATGACAAATAAGAGGAAAATTGTTTTTTGAGTCATCGCAGATTTGGTGGAGCGAGATAAGGACCGATGACGGTGGTGGTGGCGTGACAGGGATTAGCGGGGGGGCGTCTGGGTGGGGGTGGGTACATGGTGGAGTGGGGGGGGGAGGGATTTTTGGGAGGGGTGCGCGTGTGTGTTTGTGCGTGTGAGACAGAGAGAAAGAGAGAGAGAGAGAGGGAGATGAAGAGGTCGGCTGCTAGGGGTAGATAATGGCGGACGGTGGGGGGGGGGGGGGGAGGGGGGGGGCGGGGGTTAGAGCGAGGCGGGACCGCATCATAGTCGATATTCCGGGATTTCAGCGAAAAAGCAATGGCGGGAGACAACGGTATGATGAGGAGAAACAAGGAGACAAAACAAAAAAAAAAAGCCTGAGAGAGACCAGACGGAAAAAGGCAAGCGAACGACCGCAAGGAGGGATTGGACGGAGGGGAGGGGCAGGCTATGGACGAGAGGATGGATGAGAGGGGGGGCTGAGATCCAAATAGTGCCAGGGTGGGTGATTCGAACAGAGGTTGTTTTTTTTTGTTGTTTTTTTTACCTCTTTTGTTTGGTCGGGTGCGTTGCAGCGGGCGGTGTTGGGTAGTTTTCTGGTGGTAGTGGTGGGGGGGGGTCAGAACGGTGACGCGGACCGCTGCACGGTGGGACTCTCAGCATCTGCCGGCTCTGATAATGATGATGCTGATGATGATAACAATAATAAGTAGCTTCCCGTGGCGCCCCTCATCCTCTCACTCCCCACGCTTACGTCACGGATTATCACACATGACACACATGACTGGATACACCGGGCTATCTAGGGTGTGTGTGTGTATGCGTGTTTGGGTGTGTGTGTGTGCGTGGGTGATATCTTTAAGGTTACCACCCTTATCCCTCACATACCGCCTAAAATGTATCTATCTGAATCAAAGCCAAAACATTGGATGTACATTTTTTAAAGGCAGAAATGTCATGCCGTATTTGTTTCTCAAAATACCCTTTTCAATTATATAAAGTCTAAATGATGTAAGGTAAAGAGAATTAGACGGAAATGCCTGGTGAGTTGACAGTTTGACCGTTTTCACAGACAGTGAGAGCCACAGAGATGGAGACAGACACTCTGGACTTCTGGAGATTCTGAGAGGAACCTGATAATCCGATGTGACTCATGGGTTGCTTGAAGCAATGACATCACCACACTGTTTGGACATGACACAGAAGCCTATGACCGTCTTCTCATACGGAAAAACACAGTTATTATCATTATCGCTCAATCAAAAACAGTTATTTTTGGATGAATGAGGGCAGAATATTAAACTCATAAGAGACTCGATTTGCGATGTTCTGGTAAGGTCAGGGAACTGAAGGGCTAAAGTCCAATACAAATCCTTTTTTTTTTTTATCTTCAAAAAAGATGACTCATATATTGAGCAAAGAAATTAGAGCTAGAATATCAATCCACCTATTAAATCTAAAAGCAACTCAACGGTTTCCTCAGTACTGTGCAGAGGACTTGACCTTCCAAGGAACTTCCAAAGAACTTGTCCATGTTGTGATTCACTCCAAAGACAACGTATATAGCAGAGTGGTGACATCTCAGATGACAGCGCTGCAAAGTGTCCTTGATGCAGCCTCTTGTCCTCTGGGGTAAATGGCAGGGGGTAAATAACTCCGGGCACTCACAGGTGACTCACTGACCAGACCGGGACAAGCAGAACACACATGCTTTTAATGCTGTGTGTGTATGTGTGTGACTATCCGACCTTGGGGAGCTGCCAAATCCTTTCTCCTTCCACCTCTTGAGATCCAGCCACCCCAATGCAGCAGCTGGCTGGCCCATCTGATAAAGCACACACACCTGGCGACCTTGGAGTGAGGGCTGGCACCGATGCTTGATAGTTAGACCTGTGCAACATCTGTGAGGGAAGCAAACTCCGGCACACGCGCATGCATGCGTGTGCGAGACGCTGACAAACAGCTACATACGTCAGGAGAGCAACAATAAACAAAGGTGGGATCACCTTGTTCCCATGGGGATACTACCTTCCTTCCACCTTCCCCTTACTCTCTCTGTCTCCGTCCATTTCCTGCTTGGAAAGTGAACCTGCGCATATCCTGTTTCTATCTAGGTAGATATGCAACTTTCTCTTGTATTGTAGCTACTTCCTGTCAGTATGAAAGAAAGTCGGTGGTTTTATTTGAATGAAATCTACCTTGCGCTGTGTTTGGAAAGCATAGATTAAGCTGTGTGGAAACTCGACTACTAAACGTAGTCAAAACACGTTCCTCCCATGAGTCATTGTTGAGAGTAGCTGCATGGTGGGGACATTTTCTGATCTCTTCAGTAGTCGCGTCATTTCCTCGAACATGATTATAATTTCATGGAAAATCTCAGGGTACGAAGACTTTGACAAAAAAAGTCCTGTTTTCTACATGGCAGTCATTCTTTTTGAAGGTTTTACTGAATAAAACAGGGTCACCTGTTTAAGCAACTTTTTTCAAATGTTAAAAAAAAAAATCCTCTAAAGATGATTGCATGTTGTATTACATTTACATTAAGTTTATAGTGATAAGTTTATAATTCTCAATTTTTTTTTACATGGTATCTATATACTGTATGTTTAAACTATGACATTACAGTTTTTCTCGATTGCTAACACACAAAAATGGTATGTGTAAGCCTTCCTCACAAATCCATTTTGCCAATTCCCAGCAGAAAGACCATGTACCCCAGTCTTTAAATACAATTTACCCTTTTTGACACATTACTCAGGTTCATTCACACTTCTTTGCAAAAGTCTAAATACACCTCTCACTTTAAGACACAATTGTCACCATTATGTCATTTAGAAAACATTGCCGTTTGATAAGTAAACTCAAACCAGTACAATTCAAACACCCTTAACAACCAATTATCCATGTGTAAGCACTAACAAGGAAAAATACTCAACAAGCAATCAGGGGTTTGGAATGAATACAAAGGTAAGTTCATCTGTACTTTGAAATCATGGATGCAAATATCAGAGGAAGAGGCAGAATTGTCAGAATGAGAGGAGGTGGACAAAGGAGAGGAAGAGGCAGAGGAAGAGGCAGAGGAAGAGTAAGAAGAACAACAATCTCAAATGAGATCCATGCCACACTATGACAGAAATCCCTATGACAGAACAACCTTCTCCGAGCCATGGAAGAAGCTTGTGGGGACATTGCTGTGGAGTCTTGTCAGGGATGGCTCAGGCATTCAAGGGCATTTATCCCTGCTGTTTGGTTAGTGAAAACATTGCCTGTGATGTTGAGGAAAATCTCTGGCCTGACCCTGGTCAGAGACAGGATGCTGACCCAGAATGAACAGTACTGTAGTATACTCAAGCCCTGTTACTCAGGTGAAAATGCTTTGTTTATTTCCTTGTTTTCTTAGCCTTTGTTCCCCAAATTACAATTTACAGTAATGAATTTGTGTTGTTGACTAACAGTACTACTATTTATATACTGTGACCACTACGGTAACAAGAGCTCAAAATGCAATTGCTGTATAATGTAAATAGAAAATAAACAGCCTGTAAGAAGGACAATTGCAGTATTTGTGAGTTTTATGATTTACATCATGTCAAACTCATGAGGTGGAACATTTTTAAAATTCAGGGACACGTTATAGTCAATGGTTCATGAAAACCTTTTTATAATAGTGTTTTCAATTCCTCCCAGCAGTGTGTAAAGGGCATTCAGAAGGTTGAATTTAGGTTGGATGTGTATTCTTACGACAGATAATATGGTTTTGACTACAGTGTTTGATTGTGGCTCAAAAGTCAAGGGTTTGGCCAAACAGTGTAAGTATGTAGTAGTTTGGAGAAAACATAGAACACATTCAAGAAATGTGTCTTAGCAATTGAGAAAAACTGAAAATGAATCCAGGTTATTGCTTTCATTTATTTTTTTTGCTTTTTTGAGGAGAGGCAGTTTTCTGAAAATAAAAATACATTATTACACAGGCTGCTTGCCAAAAAACACCAACATCTCAACACAATCATTTCAATGAGGTTTAAAGGGTAATTGCTTTAAAACTGACATCTACCCCACAGTGTTCTGACACATTGCTGTATTATAATGGAATTTGGAAAGAAAACGTCCAGATTATAAAGCGGTGACTATTTAGCCACACTCTGGGATACCACCTCAAGAAAAAATGACGGTAAAACACTTTTGACACTCTATTACGAACTTTGTCCTGATTTAAGGTCTGACCAAAATCCAAACGAACAACTCCCTTCCACCTGCCCTACACCTAGGAGTCAGAGGTCCATCAAGTGGAAATATATTGTGAGTCAACCCCATCAGGCCACCTTTCAGGCATATGAAGGATTTGAGCAATGTTTCAGAGATATGGACAAGAGTTTCAAGGAGACAGAATCCAGCGACTTGGAATGTGGCTTTGTCATCACTGACAACACCAAATACAGATCCCAGTTCATTTCAGTTTGGTGTCTACCACCCTCTTTCCAACTCTCTGTCCCTCTTTCCTGTAGACACACACGTGCCCCGTTTGAAATGAATAATATTCAAACAAATGGAGGTGATTTTGTACGGGGTTGTTACACAGTCAGCTTTGATCACGGGAGGAAAAAAGCGAGTGAATGAAGA